>NC_047121.1:65024258-65324258 GCF_902500255.1 Thalassophryne amazonica
AAAAAAAAAAAAAAAAAAAATCAAATTTCACAAATACATTTTTGACTTAAATATTTCAGAATACTTAAAATGCCTTCTGGATCCTGGATCCAAAATATGTTCCAGATCAAATTCAAAATAAAATCACTCACTTTCTAGGATATTATCCATCTGCTTACCCAAATTTGATCAATATCCTCTTACAAAGTTTTTGAGTTAAATGTTGCTTTGTGCCAAATATTCTTCTGCATCTCAGGTACAGAATATACTCTAGATCACCTCCAAAATTGAATCACATTTTTCTCTAAAAATTATTTATTTGCTGACCAAATGTCATTGAAATCCATTGATTACCTTTTGAGTTATCCTGCTAACAAACAAACAGACAGACAGAGAAATGATGGTGAAAACATTACCTCCTTGGTGGAGGGAAAAATGAGTTGGTGCCACTTAAAAATTTTAATGTAATCAGTTTGAATAATTTTTTTTAGTTAAATTAACTATGTTTTACAGTGCATCATCCTCAGCCACACAGTCTATCCATTTTTAATTTAGGTTTTACTTTTCAATTCTGTTGTATATTTTATCCTGCATTTGCCCACATAATGGGCATCACTGCCCCACTGTTTCTAGCTGAGCTGATACTCACATTAAGACCAGTGTCAGTGGGTGGAGCACAATGACAAGCACATGACTGCCCAGCGTTCAACAATAAATAAATAACTACATTGACGTTCCAGCACAGCTGTTCCACACCAGCATCCATGCTGCTCGGACCACATCCAATTCCAGCAGATCTCACAAATAAAATGAATAAGACAAGGGCTTGCTTAGCGTGAGACCGGGAGACTGCTGTGAGCGTGTTTTGCCATGCAGAACTGGAGTTACTTCAAAAAAGACCATTTGTTGTAACACTTATGTCAAATCTTAATATGGATTTGTCATGACCCCAAATAGTTGGGGGCAGCCAAAAACATCCTCCACCCATGAACCATCCAGCAGGTGGCTGACATGTCTATGTGATATGACACAGACAAAAGTGGCTTTTTCTATCAATCTGGTGTGTCAAAGTTAATCATCTAACCATTTCATTCTTATGTGCTCTTTTAATATGATGAGTTACAAGATCACACAATTTATTGTTTTTGTGTTATTGCTGACATAAAGTTAGCTGGGGTAGATTATGGGGTGGATTAACCCAACAGTCCTACACAGCAGCATGTGCAGAAATAGGTTATTTTGCATTTACTTATGAAGATATACTGAATTATTTTATTTTTTAAAAATTAGCATTAATATTTCTGAAAAGGATTCCACGTTCTTGTGCATCTTCCAGTGCATTTAGAATAAATGAATTCTGAAGTGTGCTTTTCATTTGAACATGTTCAAAAATGTCACAACTTGTTCTACATGTACCCTGAACACCACGTGGTCTTCAGAGGTCAGAGTTCAAATGTCGAAATGCAGGACTCACCTAGAGAACAGGCCATAGCAGAGCCCACCATCCCTCCTCCTGATATTATAACATCATAAACATCATTCTTATTGGTGCTTAAAGATCTGACACCCACGACTTTTTTAGCGCACAGGCGTTTTTGTGCAATAAAACTCCAGCCAATCCTGTTTAAGGACAACGTCGCTGCCCCGAGTTTGTGCATTCTGTCTTCAGTGTGTCTTCATAACGCCCATTAAACGGCAGAAAGCACTTAGAACTTTCACAAGTCAACATAAAAACAGACGTGTCTCCTTCAGTCTGTCCTATAAACAGCTGACTACACTCCAGCCATGTTATGTTGACAAATGCCTGAACTGAGGAGCTACTTCCTTGTTTTCGTCCAATCACAGCCCGCCGTTACCGTCTCCGTCCACTTGTGGCGCTAATGCTACCAAAACTCAGGTAATAGAAGCGCAAGTCAAAGCTTGTTTCACCCGCTGCAACAGACGACGATATTTTACAAAATTGAAAACTGTTTTACTGAATTAGCAATAACGTTACTTATGAGGGAAGATATACCAGTCCAGACGACGCTTCAGCGCGGAGAAATATCTTAAAACACGACTTTTTGCCAGGTTTGACAATTACTATTCTGTTTTTTTTTTCTTTTTTTAAAATAAGCCCTTTTGAAATAACAATAGGAAACAGTAAGTAAGAATAAACGTACAGAATTTTGGTTATTATATGTTCTAATCTATATACTATTTCTGCTAAGGGGAAAACTGGTCTTGTTACCATGGCAACCTCTTTTACACAGACCAAAGATGGCGTCTTAAAGTGACACAAACATTTAAATATATAGCCCGACAACCGGTGTTCGGCTATGAATTGGGCCTCCATTTTGGAGTGAGATTTCCCACTCTTAAACGACCAATAGGAGAACAGCGCTGGAATACCCTCTCCTAAACGACCAATAGGAGAGCAGCGCTCTCGCCACATCAACATGAGGCTGACGTCAGTGTCTTGGTCGCCAACCAATCACATTCTAGGAGAGAGAGGGCCGGTTGTGTATATATATATATAAAAATGATAAGCACAAATAACAAAACTAAACAAAAATATTGATTGACAATCATCCTGCTGAAAATGCTACAAATAGTTTTGTTGTATTCCCCCCCCCCCCCCCTGAAAAAAAAAACAAAACAAAAAACAGTCAGTTGAGGTGACTTTTACAACATAATCCTATAGGGCTTCTTTGATTTTCTAATCATATAAGTGTCACAGTCCCATTTGTGCCGCTTTGTGTACACCTGATCCTGCATCTCGAATAAAATGTGTGCCAAATCCCAATGTGGATCTCAGACAGATCCCTTGGATTGACCCCCAAGCAATTAAGGGAAGCCCAAAGCAAAGCAAAAAACAAACAAACACACACTCACACTCATCTTCAACCGCTTAGTCCAATTAAGGGTCGCGTGGACTGGAGCCTATCCCAGCAGTCATAGAGCGTGAGGTGGGGTACACCCAGGACAGGACGCCAGTCTGTCACAGGGCCACAAACAGACAAACAAACACATCCACACCCACTCACACACCTATGGACAATTTAAAGATTCCAATCCACCTAACCCACATGTCTTTGGATGTGGGAGGAAACCGGAGCACCCGGAGGAAACCCACACAAACACGGGGAGAACATGCAAACTCCACACAGAAAGGCCACAGGCGGGAATGGAACCCATGACCTTCTCGCTGTGAGGCAGCAGTGCTAATCACCAAGCCACCGTGCTGCCCAACAAACAAACAAACAAAAGTTATTACATTGTAAGAATTGCATTTTATTTTTATACATAAAAGTTGAACTTTGAGTAACCATGTAAGCGAACATGGCCTTGTCAGAAAGTTTTGTCTTTAGTCAATCTCCATATATAAAATATTCATTAATTTTGCAGTTTAACAGCAATGAAATGCAAATTACCCATGTAAAGTAACAAAAAAGAATGTTTATTTTTAATTATATATATATATATATATATATATATATATATATATATATATATATATATATATATATATATATATATATATATATATACGAGGGCTGTCCATAAAGTATAGGTCCTTTTTATTTTTTCAAAAACTATATGGATTTCATTCATATGTTTTTACGTCAGACATGCTTGAACCCTCGTGCGCATGCGTGAGTTTTTCCACGCCTGTCGGTGACATCATTCGCCTGTGAGCACTCCTTGTGGGAGGAGTCGTCCAGCCCCTCGTCGGAATTCCTTTGTCTGAGAAGTTGCTGAGAGACTGGCGCTTTGTTTGCTCAAAATTTTTTCTAAACCTGTGAGACACATCGAAGTGGACACGGTTCGAAAAATTAAGCTGGTTTTCAGTGAAAATTTTAACGGCTGATGAGAGATTTTGAGGTGATACTGTCACTTTAAGGACTTCCCACGGTGTGAGACGTCGCGCAGCGCTCTCAGGCGCCGTCGTCAGCCTGTTCAAGCTGAAAACCTCCACATTTCAGGCTCTATTGATCCAGGACGTCGTGAGAGAACAGAGAAGTTTCAGAAGAAGTCGGTTTCAGCATTTTATCCGGATATTCCACTGTTAAAGGAGATTTTAATAATGAAAGACGTGCGGACGGGTCCGCGCGTCAGGACGCAGCCGACGCGGTGCGGCGGCACAGGAAAAACACCTCCGTGTTGATAACCATTTGTAAAATCCAGGCAGCTTTTGATGGCTTTCAGTGGAGTGAGTATATGAGAAATTGTTTAACAGCTGGACATGTTCCAACTTGTCCTTAAGGCTTCCAACAGAGGTGTTTTTCCTGTGGCGGAGCGTCGCGGCGGCTGCGAGCCGACGCTGCAATCCGTCCGCACGTCTTTCATTAAAAAAATCTCCTTTAACAGTGGAATATCCGGATAAAATGCTGAAACCGACTTCTTCTGAAACTTCTCTGTTCTCTCACGACGTCCTGGATCAATAGAGCCTGAAATGTGGAGGTTTTCAGCTTGAAACAGGCTGACGACGGCGCCTGAGAGCGCTGCGCGACGTCTTGCACCGTGGGAAGTCCTTAAAGCGACAGTATCACCTCAAAATCTCTCATCAGCCGTTAAAATTTTTACTGAAAACCAGCTTAATTTTTCGAACCGTGTCCACTTCGATGTGTCTCACAGGTTTAGAAAAAATTTTGATCAAACAAAGCGCCAGTCTCTCAGCAACTTCTCAGACAAAGGAATTCCGACGAGGGGGTGGATGACTCCTCCCACAAGGAGTGCTCACAGGCGGATGACGTCACCGACAGGCGTGGAAAAACTCACGCATGCGCACGAGGGTTCAAACATGTCTGACGTAAAAACATATGAATGAAATCCATATAGTTTTTGAAAAAAATAAAAAGGACCTATACTTTATGGACAGACCTCGTATATATGTATTTCTCCTTATTCTGAAACAGAACTTGTGTGTTTTTCCACACAGAAATATGCCAGATGGAATTGAGTCAGAGCTTAAGGTCAAACAGCAGTTCCAGGAGCTATGTGATGCCTTCAGACATCAGCTGATGGAGACGCAGAGGAGACACAGAGCAGAGCTGGACAGGAGGATGCATCAGAACTCATTTATTTCAACAAACGTTGATCAAAAGTCTAGTGATGTGAAAGAGCTGAACCACCCAACCAAGTATGCCTCTTATCTTTCCACCAGGAATCCTGTGATTGCTCCATGAGTCTGTCTGCATGCTTGTGGATGCTAAAACTCAAAAAGTTATTTATGATGACTTTTCTGGTGAAATGTCCTGTGCTTCCAGGAAGAGGAGCAAATCTTGTTCCAAATGAACCTCAAATATTTTCAAATTTTCTAAATAAAACATATCAAAGATTAAAACAAACACAAACAAAAGATATGGGTTGATTTTTATGAGTTTGATGGAGGCTGACACAGGGACCAAGGGTTACCCTTTTAGATTTTAGTACAGATCTGAATCCAGAGTGTATCCAAGATATTTTTCCCGAATGTCATCAACATTATGACTGGTTTTTTTTTTTTTTTTTTTTTAAGTTTCTCAAAAAATAAGACATAGACCTCAATTCAAACAAACCACACACACACAAGGCAAAAGATTTTTAGAGTCTGCTGTAGCTCATTCCAAAGAGGCACCTTAATGAAAAGGCACTCTACTGGGTCCTCCTGTAGTTTTATTATTAGTCAGAGTTTTAATGTCTCACAGATGTATATGTTGTGTTTAGTGTTAATGGTGTTGTGAATTACTCTGACATTCTTAAGACTATTACATCTGTTTTTCCTCAGTTGGATAGTTTGGAGCTGTTATAGACTAGGCAAATGGGTATTAAGATGGCAATGGCAATTTGAAATTACACCACAGTGACATTGACTTTCACCCCAGTCATTGACTTGTGGTAAATTTGACCTCACTTACGTAATTCCAGAACTGACCATCATATGTGTGCCAAGTTTGGGTCAAATAAAAGTGAGAAACTTAAATTTTGACCTTTGACCCCAATTTTGTTGACCTTTGACAACTTTGAGCTTTCCGGGAACATTCCAGAACCCTTCTCTATAGATGTGCCAAATTTGATGCAATTCTTATTGAACAACTTCAATTTTGACTTTTGATCCTAATGACCCCTTGACCTTTGGTAAATTTGATATCATCCGGACACTTCCAGAGCCTGCCTACATATGAGTGCTAAGTTTGGCGGACACTGGAGTGAAAACCTGCAATTTTTACCCCAGTGACCATGACCTTTGCCAAAGCAACCACTTTGAGGGCAAATTGGGGGTTGACTGACATCCACATATTGATTGGTGGTAATGGGCCAAAGGACCTTGAACAGAAAGGGGAACAAACAGATGGATAAACAAAAATGTTGACCTTTGACCCTAGTGACCTTGAAATTGCCAAAACTAACTCCTGAAGGGCAATTCTGGGGTCAGTCTACATTCACACAGCAAGTCTGGTGGAAAGTGGCCCAAGTGCCTCGGAGGAGTAGTGAAACAAATGAGCAAACACAGATAAAGAAACATTTCTCAAATTACAGTATGAAGCTTTTTCTGAAATAATTTTATCTCCATAGTCACAGGAGGTCTGTCTCAGCATCTGCCCTAACCAAGGAGTCTACACACCAGGGCAGACAGTCAGAACGACCCAGCTCAGTGTCTCCAGCATGGAAATCTTCATCCAGGACACCAGAGCGTCATCAGCAAGCGTTATGTACAAGTCAGCGACACAAAGAGGAAGAGGCCGAGGCCGAGTGTCAGAAGAAGTTCTCCGCTCTCCCTGTGCCCAGCCACGTGAGTCTGCCCCTCTATCAGGAGATGAAGGAACGGAGAGAGGAGCAGAGGAAGCAGGGCCTTGAGCAGAGGAAAAGGTTTCTGCTCGCCATGCAGAAACCTTTCAGCTTCACAGAGAAAGAAAAGGAGAAACGGGAGAAGCTGTTAGCAATGTTAAATCAAGCCAAACAGGATCCAAAATCCAAAGCTGCTGCTGCCAGGAAACCTACCAAAGTAGTGAAGGAGTCGTCAGACGCCGACCTGACAGGTGGGTGAATTTGTTTCCCTTATCTCTGGAAGAGGCCAGAAAGTGTCACATGTGGTGTAACCACTCATCTTGTGTTTCTTTGAGAATATTTTTGGGGGAGAGTCGGTGTAATTTAATTTTATGTGCTGCCACCTTGGAACAGCATCTCAGTGTTCTCAGACTCATACTGTCTATGTGCCACTGACCAGCTTGATGTTTTACTATAGCTACAGCACTCCAAATTTTATTATTTTAAGTAATTTATTGTATCTATATTTAGTTTTTGGTTCCTCCACCTGTCAGCTGCTTATTAGCTATCAATTATTGCTACTTTGAATTGTAAATATTTGTATATATATTCTGTTTTAATTGTTTTTCTGTCATCATTAATTTATTTTGGTATGTTGTGTGGTCTTAGTCTGTTTCTATGTTACTGGGACTACAGATGGAAATTAGCATCCTGCTATAATCTGGCATATTTACATGTAACAATGTTCATTAATATGCATTGTCCCATTTCAAATAAATATATAAATAAATATATATATATATATATATATATATATATATATATATATATATATATAGTTTTTCATTATATTTTGATTTCATCCATTTATTTTCTGTTGCTTATCCTGGTCCCGAGGGGGCCACCAATGGGGCGTCCTCACCAGACACCTGAACAACCTCAGCTGACTCTTTTTGTACTCTGAGTCCCTCCCAGATATTTGAACTTCCCACCCTGTCCCCGAGTGTAAGCGCCTCTAAATCTGAGGCCATGGTTCTCAGCAGGAAACTGATGGACTGCCTACTCCGTGTAGGGAATGCGGTCTTGCCCCAAGTGAAGGAGTTCAAGTACCTCGGGGTCTTGCTCATGAGTGAGGGGACAATGGAGCGTGAGATTGGCCAGAAAATCTGCACAATGGGGACAGTATTGCATTCCGTCTGCCGCACTGTTGTGACAAAAACGGAGATGACCCAGTAGGTGAAGCTCTCAATCTACTGGTCAGTCTTCGTTCCTACTCCCACCTACGGTCACGAGGGTTGTGTCATGACCGAAAGAACTAGATCATGGGTACAAGCAGCCAAAATGGGCTTCCTTAGGAGGCTGGCTGGTGTCTCCTTTAGAAATAGGGTGAGAAGCTCGATCATCCATGGGGAGCTTGCTTTTTCAGGCTGAGGTGGTTCGGGCATCTGGTAAGGATGCCCCTGGACGCCTCTCTAGGAAGGTGTTCCTGGCACATCCAGCTGGGAGGAGACCCGTGGGAAGACCCAGGACAAGGTAGAGAGGTTATACCTCCACACTGGCCCGGGAACATCTCGGGATCCCCCAGTCAGAGGTGGTCAATGTGGCCCGAGAAAGGGAAGTTTGAGGTCCCCTACTAGAACTGTTGCCTCCGCGACCCGAACCCGGATAAGCGGTTGAAGATTTACATGTATGTATGGTTTTGGTGATAAAACAGTACATTGCTTATTCACATGTCTGAAATTTTACACAGCCCGATGCAGAAACCCCCACACTCAGTCCAAAACTCCACACAGTCCAAACCTTCGTGCTGCTGATCGCACCAAGAAGGAAAAGCTCGGCTTCCTGGACGAGAGGCCGACCTTCCAGCCGAGGATCATCCCTCAGGTCCCAGATTTTGTCAGGCTGCACAAGGCCTTCCAGATAGAGGTGCTGCAAAATACAGAGAGGAAAGATGTGACAAAGTGTCAACCCTTTTACCTGAGAACGTCAGCTCTTCCTACAAGGCAAAGTAAGACGAGCACTAAAAACTCACAGGTACATCACATTCTTCACCTCAAAGCTTTTGCTGTTTTGTTCATCATAACATTTAGATCATTTGCTTCATTATTTGCTACTATTTTTCCTTTCATTGGAATTTTTAATTTGGTGGCAATGCTTTTGAAATTTACACTTTATTACGTGATTGTTGACAAAGCAGTGATAGTAGGGTATTGTTTTCACTGGTGTGTACGTATGTGTGTCTGTGGAGAAGATAACTCAAAAACATCTGGGCTGTTTTCCTTAACCTTGGTGTGAATATTACTTGGATTGATATCTAGAGGTGGTTTTATTTTGGAGTTGTTTGATTTAAGGTGAAAGGTCAAAGAAAATATGGTCTAAAAACACCTTTTTGTAAATCTCTGTATGTTTACTTGTACATTTATGTCATGTGTGTAGATGGTGCAGGGTATCAATCGGGTCTCTGGTGCATTTCATTTCTTATTAATTTTATGTTGACATTTTACCATTTTCATGGTAAAATTGTCATTCTGTCATTTAATCATTCTGATTAAATGATCAAGTCAGCCAGACTCTCCAGCAGGTTTACATAAATCATATCAAAATCACCACAGCCAGAAGGTTTCACATTTTACTTTTGCAACAGTTTTTTTTTTTTGAGTCTCAAACCTTCACTGCGTGATGGATCAAGCCACATGCGCCCACCACTTACCACACCGTTCTCCGTCATAAAGAGAACATTAAGTCCTCTAATATGGATTCTGAATATCTCTATAACATTTCATTCCAATGGTCTACTCTAAATCCTTGCTGTTGTTAAAATCTCCGTCCTAGACCTCTTAAGAACCACTTGTTATCCCACATTTTTGGTGTATTATCATATCTGGTTTGTCAAAGAAAAATATTTGTTTCACAATATATTACAAAGGAATTTAAGCAGGTAAAATTTATTTCATTTTTCAGTATTTTGAGAAATATAGTTTTGATGAAAGATGTTTAGGTTAAATTGTTGTCTAATAGTGTTGCTTCAGATGGATTTGTTCTGTTGTAGAATTACTGTACAAGGAAATATCCTTGTACAGCAATTCTACAACAGAACAACAACAAAAAAAGGAACTTTACACTTTTTAAACATATTACAGATTTAATTATTGGCAAAATCTGTACCTTTAGTTTATTTATTTGCAATTTTGCCCATTAGTGTAATCACAGCCAGTTTCCTTCCTGTGATCCTATGATAATTATGTAATATAATTTGAGTATGTGCAGTACACCGAAGCTGGTTATTTAAATGTGGGAGTTACAGAATAAATGGGTTTATAGCGGTAATTCAGTTAAGCTAATTTTATCACACACAGTGATTTTTTTTTTTTTCTTTTGCAGGAACCACACATACATCATGTCAGTAGGAGTAGATCACTTGGGGCTTTAACATCTCTGTCCACTGACATCCTCCCCACTTACATTACAGATGCTGCAAGAAAGCGCTGCATGGCCATCAGGTGAATTGGATTGTTTTTTGAAGTATAAGCCATAGTTTTTTTTATACTACTTTGAGAGGTCAGACTTATATACCGAAAAAGCACACGTTAATTTTTAATACTAATTGTAATATATTGTTTATATAGGACTTTCCGTGAATCAACACACTAACCAAAACAAATGCCAATAATAAAAGTACACTAGAATAATTCACAAAAATCACAAATTTAAAAAAAAGATTAAAAAATGGACTCATGTTTTTATTGTAGTGTTCCCAATGCTGTAGATCAGCAATCTGTGTTTATCTGCATCAAATAACAGCCATTATGTTGTCCATCACATGTTTATTTGTCAATCTTGCTTATTTTTGGAATTTAAAAGTCCTTATATCGAATAACAATACACACTGTGGTGTGCACATGGGCTAGACTGAGCTCCTGTCCATTGTTAAACTTGCCCCAGGGAAACGTTGTGTTAAAAAGCGAGCTCCACATAGAAGAAAAACGGTGTGATTTATACTTTGGGGAAAAAAAAACAGTATTGTAATTTATGTGCTTTATATTTTTACCTTCTTAGAAAATCAATGGAAATGAGGGATAGTAAGAATCAAGAAAGTGCAGAGTGGATGAAGAAGTACCACATGAGGTCCCAAACTATGAAGAACACCATTGTTCTCCATGCGAAGATCCTGGACCCACACAGCAGCTTCAAAGAAGTGTATGATGAAAAAGTACAGCAGCATCGGTGAGTCCTGGCGAGGCCCTTCGTTCTTCCCATTCAGCAACCTTTTCAACTTGCATCACAACAACCGCACACATCTGCTGCAGTTACATGAACTATAATCTTCTCTTCCATTAAGGGAAGCTGACCAACAAAGGATGAGAGAATACAAGAGGGACTTACGGGACATGAAGGCACGGGTTCGTGAACGCCCATTTTTGTTTGAGCAGGTTAAACGGGTAGGTTAAGCACACCACTTGGAAATCATCTTCTAAATGACTTCTTAGACAAACGTTATTATTGTTATTTTAACAGAGAAATGCAAAGGTTCAAGCGATAAGAACATTCAAGAACGAACTGAAAAAAGTTGGCTTAGAGGAACGTTTTGTTGAAGAAGTCGGAGAGGCGGCGGACGAAACATCAGCCTCATCCACATCCGAGTGCCATAGAGGCGTGAACCACCGCAGCACAGAAAATAACAACCATAGCAGGTACGCAGAAGGAGCATTTTTAGCGACTATTGTTCACACACGATGTAATACCACTGCGTCCGGTAAATGTATGAATAGCACTGGTACTGGAAAGTCAAGGACTTCATGTGGTTTGGTCATAATATTACATTACATAATTCTTGAAGCTCGCCCTGCTGGCTTTCGTGAAGAAAAGACAAATACTGTAGCCAAGTAAAAGTTTGATGTAATTACCATCTAGCCATTTTCTAAACCCAACATGTCTGATTTAGGGAAGAAAATGTAGACGATGGAGAGAAAATTGAAGATGTGGAGGAGAAGAGCGTGAAGTCCAGCATTGAAGAAATGCCATGATCAAAAAGGTTCAGGCGGTACTGAGTTTTTTGTGGCCTGTCTTCTACAAAACAACACAGCCCTTAAAAAATTATTCATGTCATGGCTAAACCACACATTTGATTGTTTCGGTTGTGGCACCCATTAATTATGAAATTATAAAACGTGTGAAATTCATGATAAAAGTTGTAATTTATACAATTCATCAATAACATTTCATAGAATAGATTATATAAGCAAATAGTATTTAATAGTTTCTTACTGATGTAGAATCTGCATCATATTTCAAGGCTCTAGCTCCCCCAGGAACCTTGATTGGACAAAGCGAATATAGAAAATGAGTGAGTGAAAACATTGAAACAAATGAAAACATTGTAATTAAAAGGATAGTACGATCCCTAGAAATTAGAAAAAGTTGGGATGATTTACTTTGACTTCTATTTCATTGTAAACCTGTTTTGTGTGGTCAACTTCATTTCATTTGTTAATGTACATCCGTTGCTTCATTCAAGGCCTGCAACACATTCCAAAACTAGAGCACCGCGCTCATAGAGCGCAAACCTCCACCAATACTAGATTCCAATTCCACAAATTTTAACTTGGAAAGCAGATTTTCAAGGTCAAAGTCCTGTTAGAAGTGGCTTTCATAAGCTAAAATATAATACAAAATATAGATCAAAAGGGGTTTTTAATGTTAACCCCTTAACGCCTGAATTTATATAGCTGTATATAAAAAATGTTTTGTGTGTGTTTTTGCCTTTAAGTAGATGGTAAATAATTATTAATAATAATAATAATTATTAATTTCACTTTTGCACAAAAAATAAATAGTAATTTTGCTAATAATTTATGTTGTAATGTTATAATAATAATACTGGTATGTTGCAAATATGCGACAACAGGCATACTGGTCAATTTGGTATGTTGCATATTTGAGTCAAATATTCTAGCATATATGCGACAATAGGCGTTAAGGGGTTAAAATCAAATATCCGCTAAATCCACAATACGGATCAGATGCGGATCAAACTTAGTTTCATTGAGAGTGCCAGTTTGCACCTCATTGTCACAAATGAGCATGATTGAGGCACTTTTGATTGAGATATAATGCAAAAAGTACATTAAATGGGTTTTTCAATGTTAAATTCAAATGTCCACGAAATCCACAATCTGGATCAGATCCAGATCAAACATTGTCAGGTGATAGTGAGTACCAGTCTGCACCTCGCTTTCAAATATGAGAATGATCAAATTTCTTTCAAATATGAAAGAAATTTGATCTTTTTTGACAGAGTTATGAATTTTTGAAATTTTGTTCATTGTTAAAGATAGGGATTTATCCAATTTTACAAGATTTTTCCTGATTTTGCCATTTGACCTATGACCTTGAAAATTAAACCAGGTCTTGCCTATCAGGATATGAATCTTAAGTAAAGATTTCATAGCGATATATGAAAAATTGTGGGCTACAGGCTGAGTATGATGGTTCTCATGCTGCTCCACATTGAGTCTGTCATATCATTTGGTAGTATTTCATTTATTTCTGTCTGAAGATGAATTATGTATTTTTTGGAATTGTCCCATAAGGACACAAGTGTTTGAAGTGGATATTTCTCAGACCATTTTAGTGGTCTGCTGTAAGTCCCACATCAAATACGTCTTTACTGGCCTTCACTGGTCTCTGCTGTAAGCATTTCCTCAGGCAGCTGACTTCCAGGAATGAGAGTTTTGTTTTTTCCTCCCTAAACCACATGAGAATGTCTGAAAATGTCCATAATCATAACCAAAAGGTCATCATGGAGACCATGGAGACTAGGACATGCTCTGTGATCATCATTTCTTGTAGCCTATATACATGGTCTGTGCATGTTGAATGATGCATGAGTTCAGATCAAGATATTGTTTAAGTATATATGGATATAAATAATTTGTGTCCCAAGTAAACTGAAACATATAAGTAGCCTTTTATTACCGTGATGAAAAGCATAAAAATGTACGTTTTGGTTGTATAATGTTCATTTATAATTGTCGTCATGTGGGTTCTCTGTGCTGTTTAGGCCGCAGTAACTCTCTGGCATGCAAAGAATTATGGGATATCTCAATAGGGCGAATACTGCCATGAACACTGCCATCTACTGGCCAGGATGTTAAAGAGCAAACTTCACTTTCCTCCAGAATGACATGAACAGGAAACGATTGCAGCTCACACAGCCTGGGCATGTTTACATAAAACAAACACAATGACAATGTCTATAGACCCAGAGAATATATTCACGAGAGTTTTAGGCACAATATACAAAGAGCTTAATGCTGTTGTCTGTGTGCAGCGGTTAAAGTGCAGCCTCATCAGAGCGTCTCGGTGCATTTCTCCAGTCGTGAAACTTTACCCATAATGCACTGCAGCATGTGTGTCCAAACACCAAAACCTTCAAAATTAGTGCATTATTTTAAAACTAAAACATATAGCTGATAGCTCCCCGGGCGCCTAATGGCGACTTCTGCTCCTACTGGCAATTAGGATGGGTTAAATGCAGTAGACACATTTCATTGTGCAGGGAACATGTTCTTCTGTGCATATGACAATAAAATTCTTTTGAATCCTTTGATATTTACACTTTATAAAAGGCCAGGTGTGATGTTAATTTAAATAGCTTGTCTGGAATTAGTTTGGTTAAAATTTTAACCATAAGTTAAAACTGTATGCCTGTTGATGACTTGCGTAATATGCCGGTGAATCTGTATGGTGTAAAGAGAAATTGTCTTTATTCTCCCTCCTCCTTCTTCTTCTTTCCCTTTCCTTGGTCACCAGGTCTCCCTTGCTGAGAGAAAGCTAATTTGACACAGAAGCGCTGGCTCGTTGTTGTGTCAGTAGTTGCTAGTGTACTGCAATCAATATTGAAAGTTATTGGTTTTAGCTTTCATCTGTAACTTCTGCTAAAATTTTTTAGGGGGTTATCGGTTTAGCTTTAGAAATTATCTTTTCAGTTAGCGGATTAACCTTTATCAAAGCTAACGTTTTGGTTAGCTGTGCCCACCAATGGCCTAGGATACTAGTCATAACTATGTAACTAGGTATCTCCAAAGCCTGGGCATGTATCCTGTGAAATGCAGAGACTGAATAAATATATAGATAGATAAACAAGTACTTCCCCTCCAGTTTAATATGATCACTCAAAATCAATACATGTTATCTTTTTATGTGCCTCCAAATTAAAAGGGCATATAATGAGGATAAACGGATTAAAATTTGATGAACTTTGATGCACCAGATCAATCCAAAAATCAGCTTTGATTTGTCTGTGTAAAATCCAATAGACCTGCTGATGCCTGAGGGACACTGTCATCTGCAGGACTTGTCTGAGCGTGTTGTAGTGAATAATCTTATTATCAGATGGATGATAGAAACTAGGAGCAAGAGTGGTTGAAGTTAGCTTTAAATGAGCTTGTTTGTAATTTCCAATACCTACCTCTGCTGGTCACCAAAGCTTCTTGTTATTTAACCATGATGGTGCTGACAGTATTAATCCCTTGGGAGGACTCCCTCAGGGAAACTGAGGTTCCAGCAGCATTGTATAGCAGCACACAGGGTAAGAAGTACACAGAGTATCAAAAGTGAAAGTAAAAAACAATTTGCAAATATAAATATAAATACACAGATATAAATACCAGAAAAACTCCTCACTACTGGTTTAATGGCTACTGCTGTTCCTCTCCTTCCCATCCTCTGTCTTCCTGTTACTTCCCCTCCGCTGGACACAGGCACAAAGGAGCCTGGATTTTGGTACTCTTAACTATAGGTGAGGGCAGCACGGTGGCTTAGTGGTTAGCACTGTTGCCTCACAGCGAGAAGGTCGTGGGTTCAGTTCTCGTGGCCTTTCTGTGTGGAGTTTGCATGTTCTCCCCGTTTTTGTGTGGGTTTCCTCCGGGTGCTCCGATTTCCTCCCACATCCAAAGACATGTGGGTTAGGTGGATTGGAATCTTTAAATTGTCCGTAGGTGTGTGTTTGTGTGTCTGTGTTTGTTTGTCTGTTTGTGGCCCTGCGACAGACTGGCGTCCTGTCCTGGGTGTACCCCGCCTTGCACTCTATGACTGCTGGGATAGGCTCCAGCCCCCCGCGACCCATAACTGGACTAAGCAGTAGAAGATGAATGAATGAATGAATGAACTATAGGTGACTGCAATTAGTAGCCGTATTAAAAAATGAAAAAGTCAAAAGGTGAATTGTAGATAAATCACAAAAAAATTCTAAAGGTTTGCTTTTATGTACTTGTAACATATGTATGTTATTATTAAGGTGGTTGGTGTGACAGAGGAAGATACAGAGGACACAGGGTGAGATGGAAACGATTGATCTGCTGTGGCTACCCCTAACGGGAACAGCCGAAAGACAAAGAAGAAGATTACAGATATGGAAATTACTTTTTGTCTTTTAAAATTGTTGCCCCCCACCAGCACCCCAAACGTAGAAAATCATTGTTACAACCGTTCTTAAAGAACGCCAGTACACTGCAGTGTTGTTTTTCCACACAGATGTGCAGAAAAAAAACAAACAGATTTACAGAAAATCAAATGCAAAATGACAATCATGAGCCACAGTTGTGTCACACAGGACTTCTAGATGTAGCAAACAATTAAAGTGGACCTTCTTTGTGATCTAAAGCATCATATGAAAAGACTCCATCCAGTCAGGTTGTCATGGGACAACCTGACTGGATGGAGGTTGTCAGGTTGCCTCTACTGGTGGTTGGCTCTCACTGCGGTATTGTATCACTTCCTGTTCCGGAGCACAGCGGTGTTTTTCTGTATCTGTTAGCTGTTTAATCTGCGCAGTTAGATTGATCTAGTTATCTAGATTACGATTTGTTTCCCAGTGTAATCTTTACGTGCCTTAACTAAAGCACTCCTTCTGCTGAATCACCTCTAAATTATTTACACATTATTCACTTTGCGTGTTTTTAGGAATCCGCTAGCTTAGCGTAGCTACTAGCTCTTAGCCGATTTAGCATGGCGGCTTCTCCTGTCTCTCCCGCACTTTTCTGTTCTGGGTGTGAAATGTTTAGTTATTCCTCGGCCTCCTTTAGCAGTAATGGTACTTGTAATAAGTGTAGCTTATTCGTAGCTTTGGAGGCCAGGCTGGGCGAATTGGAGACTCGGCTCCGCACCGTGGAAAATTCTACAGCTAGCCAGGCCCCTGTAGTCGGTGCGGACCAAGGTAGCTTAGCCGCCGTTAGTTACCCTCTGGCAGATCCCAAGCAGCCGGGAAAGCAGGCTGACTGGGTGACTGTGAGGAGGAAGCGTAGCCCTAAACAGAAGCCCCGTGTACACCGTCAACCCGTTCACATCTCTAACCGTTTTTCCCCACTCGGAGACACACCCGCCGAGGATCAAACTCTGGTTATTGGCGACTCTGTTTTGAGAAATGTGAAGTTAGCGACACCAGCAACCATAGTCAATTGTCTTCCGGGGGCCAGAGCAGGCGACATTGAAGGAAATTTGAAACTGCTGGCTAAGGCTAAGCGTAAATTTGGTAAGATTGTAATTCACGTCGGCAGTAATGACACCCGGTTACGCCAATCGGAGGTCACTAAAATTAACATTAAATCGGTGTGTAACTTTGCAAAAACAATGTCGGACTCTGTAGTTTTCTCTGGGCCCCTCCCCAATCGGACCGGGAGTGACATGTTTAGCCGCATGTTCTCCTTGAATTGCTGGCTGTCTGAGTGGTGTCCAAAAAATGAGGTGGGCTTCATAGATAATTGGCAAAGCTTCTGGGGAAAACCTGGTCTTGTTAGGAGAGACGGCATCCATCCCACTTTGGATGGAGCAGCTCTCATTTCTAGAAATCTGGCTAATTTTCTTAAATCCTCCAAACCGTGACTATCCAGGGTTGGGACCAGGAAGCAGAGTTGTAGTCTTACACACCTCTCTGCAGCTTCTCTCCCCCTGCCATCCCCTCATTACCCCATCCCCGTAGAGACGGTGCCTGCTCCCAGACTACCAATAACCAGCAAAAGTCTATTTAAGCATAAAAATTCAAAAAGAAAAAATAATATAGCACCTTCAACTGCACCACAGACTAAAACAGTTAAATGTGGTCTATTAAACATTAGGTCTCTCTCTTCTAAGTCCCTGTTGGTAAATGATATAATAATTGATCAACATATTGATTTATTCTGCCTAACAGAAACCTGGTTACAGCAGGATGAATATGTTAGTTTAAATGAGTCAACACCCCCGAGTCACACTAACTGCCAGAATGCTCGTAGCACGGGCCGGGGCGGTGGATTAGCAGCAATCTTCCATTCCAGCTTATTAATTAATCAAAAACCCAGACAGAGCTTTAATTCATTTGAAAGCTTGTCTCTTAGTCTTGTCCATCCAAATTGGAAGTCCCAAAAAACAGTTTTATTTGTTATTATCTATCGTCCACCTGGTCGTTACTGTGAGTTTCTCTGTGAATTTTCAGACCTTTTGTCTGACTTAGTGCTTAGCTCAGATAAGATAATTATAGTGGGCGATTTTAACATCCACACAGATGCTGAGAATGACAGCCTCAACACTGCATTTAATCTATTATTAGACTCTATTGGCTTTGCTCAAAAAGTAAATGAGTCCACCCACCACTTTAATCATATCTTAGATCTTGTTCTGACTTATGGTATGGAAATAGAAGACTTAACAGTATTCCCTGAAAACTCCCTTCTGTCTGATCATTTTTAATAACATTTACATTTACTCTGATGGACTACCCAGCAGTAGGGAATAAGTTTCATTACACTAGAAGTCTTTCAGAAAGCGCTGTAACTAGGTTTAAGGATATGATTCCTTCTTTATGTTCTCTAATGCCATATAACAACACAGTGCAGAGTAGCTACCTAAACTCTGTAAGGGAGATAGAGTATCTCGTCAATAGTTTTACATCCTCATTGAAGACAACTTTGGATGCTGTAGCTCCTCTGAAAAAGAGAGCTTTAAATCAGAAGTGTCTGACTCCATGGTATAACTCTCAAACTCGTAGCTTAAAGCAGATAACCCGTAAGTTGGAGAGGAAATGGCGTCTCACTAATTTAGAAGATCTTCACTTAGCCTGGAAAAAGAGTCTGTTGCTCTATAAAAAAGCCCTCCGTAAAGCTAGGACATCTTTCTACTCTTCACTAATTGAAGAAAATAAGAACAACCCCAGGTTTCTTTTCAGCACTGTAGCCAGGCTGACAAAGAGTCAGAGCTCTATTGAGCTGAGTATTCCATTATCTTTAACTAGTAATGAGTTCATGACTTTCTTTGCTAACAAAATTTTGACTATTAGAGAAAAAATTACTCATAACCATCCCAAAGACGTATCGTTATCTTTGGCTGCTTTCAGTGATGCCGGTATTTGGTTAGACTTTTTCTCTCCGATTGTTCTGTCTGAGTTATTTTCATTAGTTACTTCATCCAAACCATCAACATGTTTATTAGACCCCATTCCTACCAGGCTGCTCAAGGAAGCCCTACCATTATTCAATGCTTCGATCTTAAATATGATCAATCTATCTTTGTTAGTTGGCTATGTACCACAGGCTTTTAAGGTGGCAGTAATCAAACCATTACTTAAAAAGCCATCACTTGACCCAGCTATCTTAGCTAATTATAGGCCAATCTCCAACCTTCCTTTTCTCTCAAAAATTCTTGAAAGGGTAGTTGTAAAACAGCTAACTGATCATCTGCAGAGGAATGGTCTATTTGAAGAGTTTCAGTCAGGTTTTAGAATTCATCATAGTACAGAAACAGCATTAGTGAAGGTTACAAATGATCTTCTTATGGCCTCGGACAGTGGACTCATCTCTGTGCTTGTTCTGTTAGACCTCAGTGCTGCTTTTGATACTGTTGACCATAAAATTTTATTACAGAGATTAGAGCATGCCATAGGTATTAAAGGCACTGCGCTGCGGTGGTTTGAATCATATTTGTCTAATAGATTACAATTTGTTCATGTAAATGGGGAATCTTCTTCACAGACTAAAGTTAATTATGGAGTTCCACAAGGTTCTGTGCTAGGACCAATTTTATTCACTTTATATATGCTTCCCTTAGGCAGTATTATTAGACGGTATTGCTTAAATTTTCATTGTTACGCAGATGATACCCAGCTTTATCTATCCATGAAGCCAGAGGACACACACCAATTAGCTAAACTGCAGGATTGTCTTACAGACATAAAGACATGGATGACCTCTAATTTCCTGCTTTTAAACTCAGATAAAACTGAAGTTATTGTACTTGGCCCCACAAATCTTAGAAACATGGTGTCTAACCAGATCCTTACTCTGGATGGCATTACCCTGACCTCTAGTAATACTGTGAGAAATCTTGGAGTCATTTTTGATCAGGATATGTCATTCAAAGCGCATATTAAACAAATATGTAGGACTGCTTTTTTGCATTTACGCAATATCTCTAAAATCAGAAAGGTCTTGTCTCAGAGTGATGCTGAAAAACTAATTCATGCATTTATTTCCTCTAGGCTGGACTATTGTAATTCATTATTATCAGGTTGTCCTAAAAGTTCCCTAAAAAGCCTTCAGTTAATTCAAAATGCTGCAGCTAGAGTGCTGACGGGGACTAGAAGGAGAGAGCATATCTCACCCATATTGGCCTCTCTTCATTGGCTTCCTGTTAATTCTAGAATAGAATTTAAAATTCTTCTTCTTACTTATAAGGTTTTGAATAATCAGGTCCCATCTTATCTTAGGGACCTCGTAGTACCATATCACCCCAATAGAGCGCTTCGCTCTCAGACTGCAGGCTTACTTGTAGTTCCTAGGGTTTGTAAGAGTAGAATGGGAGGCAGAGCCTTCAGCTTTCAGGCTCCTCTCCTGTGGAACCAGCTCCCAATTCAGATCAGGGAGACAGACACCCTCTCTACTTTTAAGATTAGGCTTAAAACTTTCCTTTTTGCTAAAGCTTATAGTTAGGGCTGGATCAGGTGACCCTGAACCATCCCTTAGTTATGCTGCTATAGACGTAGACTGCTGGGGGGTTCCCATGATGCACTGTTTCTTTCTCTTTTTGCTCTGTATGCACCACTCTGCATTTAATCATTAGTGATCGATCTCTGCTCCCCTCCACAGCATGTCTTTTTCCTGGTTCTCTCCCTCAGCCCCAACCAGTCCCAGCAGAAGACTGCCCCTCCCTGAGCCTGGTTCTGCTGGAGGTTTCTTCCTGTTAAAAGGGAGTTTTTCCTTCCCACTGTAGCCAAGTGTTTGCTCACAGGGGGTCGTTTTGACCGTTGGGGTTTTACATCATTATTGTATGGCCTTGCCTTACAATATAAAGCGCCTTGGGGCAACTGTTTGTTGTGATTTGGCGCTATATAAAAAAAAAATTGATTGATTGATTGATCCCTCAGGACAACACTGTGATTCCCTGGTGCACCTCTGATTCCCTCGTGCACAGATGAACACACGCCCGATCATTTAGATAGCATCCAACTATTAACTTGCATCAAAGAACTGTGACTGAGGCGGCGCCTGACAAAATGAAGTGTCACTCACAAATGTGGTTACTAAGAAGAGGAACAGCACATCTCATTTAGATCAGTGAGAGGCTGTGTGCCGGGCCGCTGAATGTTTTGATCACGCTGTTTGAGCAGATGAACAAAGTAATTTCAAAATTCCAACACATTTAAAGGTACAGTGTGTAGGATTCAGGGGTGCTTATCCGCAGAAATGGAATATATCATTCATAACATTCAGTAGTATATAATTACCTGCAACAATGAATCAATATGTTTCCAGAACCTTAGAATCCTTAGAAAGTCCTTCATGTCAACATGGAGCAGTCCTCCTAACGGAGGTCACCATGATCATAATGTAGCCCAAAAGGGATATAATTATTTCGTCTCATTTCGCAAGAGCAGCTGGAAGACTGAAGAAAAAAGCGGAATCAATGGTTGCTCCCCTCTACCCTGTCTACTGGTTGCTAGTGCAGGCTAACAAGTTTGTGATTGTCCTGGATCAAGTCTAAGATCCAGACTTCCATTGACTTCTGGAATTGGCCATCAGGAATGTATTCGTCTGCTAATTGTAGGCAAACTCACATGTGGCGCATGATATAACTGTTGTCTAGCATGTAGGTGCCTGAGTGTTGAGGACCCCAAGTCCTGGACAAGGCCAAGGGGACACGCACCCTTCACCTGGCTGTGGTAGACAAATCGGTATTTTCCAGAGGTGGGGATGGATCAGTTGTTTCCATCCAGGACCTGCGGCTTGACTTGCCAACAAGTTTGAGAAGTGAAGGGAGCACAAATCCAAATTGCACTAACATGAAGAGAAACAAAATAGTGACTGGTGATGGTATAATGCAACCTAACCACTAGATGTCACCAAATCATACACATTGTAACTTTAAATGCACATGCACGCAGGTTTCTCTTGGATCCGATAAGACACCCAAATGGGTCTGTACGTCACCTCCCTGAATGCAGCTGCACTGTTTGTAAAGCTGATTGGTAGCATTGTGTTTATTTTGCTGTGAAATGACAAATTTCTTCTAGTTTGAGAACAAAGTTAAGAGAATCTTGAGATGTTGGGCTGCTGCATTCTGGCAAAACAACTTCAACTGTACCTTGGCATTCATTCTGCAAGTCTTTGGAATGCTAATGGAAAGGTGGAACACCATTATTCCAAAAAGATATTCCCTTATCTGGTGTTTTGATGATGGTGTTCCAAAATCTCCCGGAGCATTGTGACGGCTGTTGCCATATGATTCACATAATTTCCATACTCTGTGGAGGTCAGCATTTGTTTTGTGTCTCTGCTCCTTTTTGTTTTTTTTTTCTTTAATTTTTCAGCTGTCTGGTTATACTTGCAGTCTTCGATGTTTTAGATCTGAGTTCACCTGCAGGAGGAGCTGTGGTTCGCTGCAGCCTCACTGGAGCAGAAGGAAGAGATCATTCATTTTCTCCTTCAGTGAATAATATCCTCAGTGCTGGAGAGAGAGAGAGAAGGAGGGAGGGAGGGAGGAAGAGAAGAGAGATAGCGGACAGAGTGACAGATAAGATTGTGGCAGGGAAAACAGAGTGCATCACAGTGTCAGGCAAAGCTGCTGCTGCCTGCACGGACAAGCACACTCCTGGCTGATCCAGAAGAAGTTCAGAGAGAAGACTGACCTCCAGAAGGTACCATCTGTCTGAGTGACACCTACAAACACCTCAAAGAATCGGCCGTGTTCCACTCAGTTGATGCTCTTCTTTGCTTTTTGCAGGTGGGTTGGCAAAAGTTTTGCCTGTTGATTCCCTCGATTGTTATGGTCCACACCAAACTGAACCTTCTCGTCCAGTAGAGGAACCACTTGGGGGAAGAACGTGTCTCCTGCTTGCATCCTGAGAGAGGATGGAGAAGCTGTCGGAGAAGGACAAGGAGCTGATACGAGGCAGCTGGGAGAGCCTGGGCAAGAATAAAGTTCCTCACGGTGTCATCATGTTTTCCAGGTAACATGTTGAATGCAGTGAGAGGGGTGACAAAACGTTGTGTTACGACGATGCTACATGTTTGTGCTGTAACTTCAGAGCCATGTTGTGTTACGATATGTAACAGCTGTGTGGAGAGAATCACGCTTCAGAGCACCGGAGGCTTGACTTGTTGCTTGGCGACTGCCTGAAATAATCCACAAATTACTTTAAAAGACAGCTGCTGTTCAGCTGCTTTTAAAGGGATCATATTGTGAAAAATCTCATTTAGGCCTGAAATGGCTCATTTTAATCTGAACTCCAACTTGCTCTGTGACACACACCCATTGAACTGGTGACACACCCACTTGGTCTGTTGTAGAGATGTGGAGAGATGCCATAAAGGGGCGTGGCAAGCAGCAGCTCCTTACTATTAAAGCAACATGCACCAAAACAGGCTGTTTCGTAGAAACTTGAAAACTGGCTTTTTAAAAATGTGTTACATCAGTGTTGGTGGAGGATTTTGGGGTACCCATTTTAATATCTGTTTGGAAGACATGCAGATATCAATATTACCTTGTAGAAAAGATGCATAATACAACCTGTTTAAACTAGCAAGGGGAGATAATACACAGTGGTGGCTCTGCAAGTTTTTTTTTCTAGATGGGGGCTATCTGGGGCATGATTGGGGTGGGAGAATATGTCATGAATGTGCATGTATGGATTGTAAACTAAATTTCAAGTGCCTGCTACATACATGTTAATTGACATATACAAGACATCGGCGGTGCAATATTTTTAATTCTATCTATTCAGTGGTCCATTCTGAAGCATTATTTTGGTACTTTTTATGTTTATTTTAATCATATGTTAATGTAGATATTGTCAACTGCATCCAAATTTATTTGATATCACTTATTTGTAACAAATCTGATGTTATTTATGACTTACTTGATTTTTTTTATAATAACATTTATACTATTATGTCATTTGATCAGTCGATATCATGTTTAAGTAATTTTTTGAAAGTAAAAACTGTGTGTGCTGGGTGTGTGTGTGTGTGTGTGGGGGGGGGGGGGGGGTCGCTATGCAACATACAACAGAATGAACTAACTACAGCACCTGTTTAAAAATCACAACTTTTGCTTTGTGGCATCATGCTAACGCATATATGGACAGTTTAGGAAAACTAGAGGCTCTTCTCCTATAGGGGGCACCACTCTCTGTTCTGAATTGTTGGATTGTTATTCTCACATTTCACAATTTCACCAGGTCCTGCTTCATGGAAAGACTTGCTTCTCAAGGAAATGATCTGTTTGGAAACATATCATACCAAAGCAAACAAATAATGGCAAAAAAACAGACAAACAAACCGACCAAAAACTTCTAACTTTATGGAAATGGTGCTCAGTTGATCTTGGCGCATAAATGATATCTATCGGGTGTTGTGGAAACTGGGGGGGTGCTGTCACACCGACTCAGTCGGATCATTTGAGAAATCAGGATTTTTCATGTAATTTTCTGGAATTGCTACTGAAATTCTTGGGGATGGGGGGGGGCTCCAGCCCTGTCAGGATGAACTATGAGTTGCATATGTTTTGAAACGTAAGAAGAAGGGCATGTGCTGAGTTTGTGTGAATGTTTGCACACCTATGGACTGCTGTGGTTTGTGTCTGTGGTAGACTGTTTGAGCTGGATCCTGCTCTTCTCAGCCTTTTCCACTACAACACTAACTGTGGCACCACAGGAGACTACCTGTCCAGCCCTGTGTTCCTGGAACACATCACTAAGGTGAGCTCCATTCACAGCAGTGACCTCAGTTGCTCTTTATGTATCATTTGGAAAACAAGTGCGTTTTTGTGTCTGTGTGTGATTCCAGGTGATGTTTGTGATCGACGCAGCAGTCACCCACCTCGACGACCTTCACTCCCTGGAGGACTTCCTGCTCAACCTTGGGAGGAAGCACCAGGCAGTTGGAGTCAACACGCAGTCATTTGCTGTACGACCCAACTTCTGATATTACCATTATTATTATTATTCTGTAGAATAAAACGACTATGACATGCAAATTCTTCTCCCCTCTACTTCAGTTGGTGGGCGAGTCCCTGCTTTACATGCTGCAGTGCAGTTTGGCTCAGGCCTACACGGCGCCGCTGCGTCAAGCCTGGCTCAACATGTACAGCATCGTGGTAGCGACCATGAGCCGAGCCTGGGCCAAGAATGGGGAGGACAAGGCCGACTGAGGCGCGCAGCCGGATCTGCCGAGCATTTCCTGTCAAATTACTCAACACGGTTGCCATGGAGTAAGGTTGTGTAACACGTAGCACTGCAGAGCGTCGGCTGCTGTACATTTGCTCTGAGAGCGGGGTTGCGAGCTGTACGGCATGTGTGATGTGTTACGCTTTACAGTCGAGTCGCAGGGATTCTTTGCTGCTGTAAAGATGTGAGAGATGAGGGCGTGTCACCTGAACGCCTCACGCCGACAAAAACGTCACTGTTGAGTTTGGTTGTATATAATGACTTTGGAAATATCTCGATAGTGGTGTTTGTGGTGTGTCTTTAAACAGTTGCACAATTGTGAAATAGTATAATATTTAAACATCACAGACACACACTCCTCAAACTGTGACAGTTACTGTGGCCATTGTAGGCAGCTCTCAACAAACCTGGAACACAGTGACAGAAAACAAAGTCACGTTAATGTACAGAGGAAAAATAGTCAATACTGTGTTTTGTTAATGGCGACTTTACTGCACCTCTTTGTTATCTGAGATAATAATTGTTACTGTGTTGATGATAGTAAATGGATTCTCAATAGATACTGACAGGAACTGTTAAACTCTGATAGCTTTCATCAGTGATCAATGACTGTTAAAGTGTCCGTGTCACCTCACTGGACATGTGTGTCCTCAGTAGAGGCTTTGAGTAGGGCTTCAATTATTATTTTTATTATCGATTGATATATTGATTTGTTTTCTGAATAACACTTTGGCTAGTACACTGTTAAAAGATAAAAATATTTAAAATTTTTATCATAATTTTATATTTGTTTGGTTTTCAAAAACCAGACACATCCAGTTGTCATCAGTCAGTGCAGTTACAAACTGCAAATATCTGGTTTAAAAGCAATTTATTATGGCTTAAAATGTAACACAGTCTTTTGTTGGTTGACTATCTGTCAATTAACCAGACTAAAGGCAGTTTAAAATGTTTTAACATTAGGTTAGAGCTGTTTCTCAAAAATAAGTTGATTCTTGGTTTAGAAAGCATTTAAAGATGTATAAAAAACAAGTCTATCCTCAGTGTGAAATATTTTACCACCAAATTATCTCTAAATTAACCAGATTAAATACAGCTAAAAATATTTTACCACTGGTTTAAGGCTGTTTATAGTTTTAAAAACAAGTTGATATCCCCTTTTTAAAACATGGTAATTTATATAGCAATCTAAACCATTTGACCCTTGATGTAGAATAGTTTAAAACTTATTTTTTTCTCAGTTAACCAGAATAAACACAGTTAAAATTTTTAACATTGATTTGGAGCTCTTTACCATTTTGAAAACTAAGTTCATGTCTGGTTTACGAAACATTTATAAAAAGCCAGTCCAAAAAAATAATAAAAATAATTAATGTTCAATTAAAATTCACTAGCTGTTTAAAATCTAAACCACTGCATTATGGTTGTAGAATAGTTTAAACATATTGATTTCTCACTTAACTATCTTAAACACAGATGAAAATATTTAAGCATTAGTTAGTTCTGTTTTTGTTTAAAAAATCATATCTATCTTAAAAGCCACTAATCTGAACCAGTCTACCCATTTGTTTGAAGCAGTTTGCTTATGGTGTAGAATCATTTAAAAACATCTTAAAATGTTTTAAAGTTTGGTCAGAGCTGTTTGCAGCATTTGAAAAATAAGTTAATATCTGGTTTACAAATCATTTATAGGTGTATAAACATCTAAACCAATCTACCCTTGGTGTAGATTAGTTTAAAGCCAAATTATTTCTTAACTGACCAGATTAAATACAGTTTAAAATATTTTAACATGGGTTTAGAGCTGCTTACAGCATTTGAACAATAATATCTGGTTTACAAATTATTTATAGGTGTATAAAAATTTAAACCAGTCTGTCCTTGGTATAGAATAGTTTAAAGCCAATTTATTTCTCAATTAAAAAGATTAAAGCCAATCTAAAATATTTTCACATTAGTTTAAAGCTGTTTGCAATTGGTGAAAAATAAATGAGGTGGATTGAAACAGTTAAAAATATGTTTGAAAATGTTTTAAATCTGTTTAATCTAGTTTATCATCCTTGGTGTAAAATTGTAAAAAACATTTTATGGAGCAAAACCTCACATTCAGGAACTGGAGAAACACGACCTTTGGCAAACTTTGTTGATAAATCACTTGATTTTTGCAGTAGTTGAAGATTATTTTTTAGTCGATTAATAGATTAATCGACTGATCGACTCATCGTTTTAGTTTTAGCTTTAACAGTGAAAATACTGCAGTAATGTTTCAATCGGCTTCAGCTGACTGTTAAATATCTAACTGACTGTTATTCTACCTTTAGATGTTGGATGTAAATGACATCTTGTGGGAATTGTAACATGTTCGTTCATTTGCTAATTAGCTCACAGTCATTGTTCGTGTTAAGTACTTACAGTAAGTTGTACTCTACTTGCTTATTGAAGTAACATTATTAATTGTCTTATTGTGCCTGCAGATATAGTATTACTTTTACAATACAAGTCCCAGATGGACTCTCTAACACGGTCAAATTATATATGATAATTAAGTCCATTATGGTTTGAACAAAAACAATGTAAGAATTTTGTCTAAACACAAATGAAAGTGTTGTATAGGCAACACTTGAAATTTTGAAAGCAGGTTAATCTGTAGTTATATAAAACAGCAAACAAACCCAATTCTTATATTAAAAAAAAGGTGATATCCTGATAATCTGGCATTGTTCCTTTAAAAATGATGAACAAATATTTATTTTTGGTCAAACAATCATTTAAGCATTTTGAGTGATAGGATGAGCATGGCATCACTGGTGACCTTGATTTATTACAAACCATAAGATTATGATTATAATTATTATTGCTATGACTTCCATAACACTATATGCGCTGTTATTTGCATTCACAATCATAATGCCAAGTAATTTAGCAGCAGTACGCCAAGTATTGATAATAACACCATACAACTGTAAATCCAAGCTGCTGATATGTGGTTATTATTGCTTTAGTGCCAGTTTACACATTTGCAAAATTTATTTTTATACTCTGAAATGTATGTGTTGTTTCAGAGTTGATATACAATATATCTCCGTATATCTCCAATATATCTCCAAATATGTTTTATTTAAAGGGGTCATATTGTGCAAATATATATATATATATATATATGTGGGTGATTCTTAGACTACAGGCACTTATTATGTCCTTTGATCATATTGTATGAAAAACAGAAAAAAGGGGAAATTTCACACTTTTATAGTTATCTTTACAATGAAAGTGTGTTAAGAAATTTGTTCTAGTAGTCTATGATGACTTTTTCACCTTTTTTCAGCATCATTATATGCAAATATTGCCATTTTGTGCTTGTCCCACACCCAGATTTTGATCTTCAATGATAAAAATGAATGGTAAAGAAATGTTTTTTCTAATGTTTTAAAATATCTCTGAATAAAATATCAGTAAAATAATCAAAACATAATTGGGGTATTCAATGTTATACAACTGTTGTGATTTTTTTTAAACAAAATGTAGTAGTCCCACACCATTGCCGTAATTTCCACCACAACACTGTAATGTCCCTAAACAGTTTGTATGAAAGATTGTTTGGGTAGTTTCTATGGAGATAAACAGTGACATCAGAGCACATGTATATAGCGCCAAAGCACAACAAACAGTTGCCCCAAGGCGCTTTATATTGTAAGGCAATGGTGTGGTGGAAAAAGAAATCACCCGTGTGTGTGTGTGTGTGTGTGTGTGTGTGTGTGTGTGTGTGTGTGTGTGTGTGTGTGTGTGTGTGTGTGTGTGTGTGTGTGTGTGTGTGTGTGTGTGTGTGTGTGTGTGTGTGTGAGTGAGACATATGTCACAGAAGTTCCTATTTGAACGTCTGCTTGTTCTGTGATACATGGCCACTGAGCCAGTGGGTGTTGTGTGTGATACACCCACATGTTCTGTTGGAGAGCTATATTATGGCAGCAGCTCCTTTTCCATTTAAAGTTAACAGCCCAAAAAATAGCTTGTTGATTAGTGATTTCAAAAAAAATAATAATAATTACAAAATGTTTAAAAGCATGCATTATTTTAATGTTTATTTTGTATTTTAACTACACCTTTATACATATTTTTTAAGAGGGCACTTGCTGAAATGATGGATACTATGACTCCGTTACCTTAAATCATCTGTTCACAGATGATAACAGATATGCCAGGTTACATTTAATCATAATGACATCATCAGTGTCTAACAATATTAAAAAATGCTTCTCCATGAAATTATCCTTCCTGCATCAACTGTTGAGTTTCTACTTTGCATTCCACAGGTGTGATGTTTGTTCATTGCGTTGATAGTGTCTGTTTATTACGTGGCCCTATGCAGTCTATGGTTTTCACATGTCAATGTTTTTAGCAGGCAGGATTGACACGTTATCTGTCGCTGTCTACCTCATTATATCAGCTGCTACTCATGACATTTATTGATCCCTCAACCAAAACAAGCAAACACACAATAAAGTTAATGCAAGCACGCACCCCTTGTAAACTGTATCCGCACTTAAAATGAAATAAAAGTGATATTCTGTGGATACATTGGTGCAGAAAGAAGTCATTGTGTTTGTTTGAGGCAAACCCGGTGGTCAGTGTCTGAAATCAGGAAGACGATGTTTGATTTCTTTCCCTCTGACAGCCTGTTTGCCGGCGTTACATAAGAGCATGGCTCAGCTCCACAGAGAGCCACTTCAGGCGCATCAGCCCACTTACTCATGCAGCTGCACAATGTCACATCAAGACTGTTTCCAGAATTTCAAAAAAGGAAAAAATAACCCTGAGATGTGCTGCTGTGCACCTACAGAGACCTCTTTTGACCCCCTCACCTCCAAAGGGTGCATAATATAGAACTACAGCCAGGCCCAGATTCAGTGTCATTCATGATAAGTCGGTTTTCAACATTTTGGCAAAATCTTCCAGTTCACCGATACATCACATCACTAAGATTTATTATTGCATCTGCAAAGCAGGAAGATACATTTCCATAACTTTTAAACCAATCAAATGAATCTCTGATTCAGTTCCAGGATAAAAAAAAAAAAAAAGTCTGCCTGTAGAGGTGAGGAATTGAAGCTTGAAAAGCATGAATAGCACTAATGAAGTAATTAGTGTTGGAGGTAATCTTTGCCTCGATTTGTGCATCCTGACTGTGCACAAGATGACTCACACATTTAAGGATATTTTGCATAATAACCTCAGCCAGCTTAGTTGTTATCGCCTGTGTTTGTTTGTTTGTCTGTTTGTTTGTGAACAGCCTGGAGTCCAAAATTTTTCATATATCATTATGAAATTTTTACTGAAGATTCCTATCCTAATAGGCAAGAAATGATTCAATTTTGAAGGTAAAGGGGAAAAGTCAGGAAAAACCTTGGAAAATTAGAAAAATCCCTATCTTTAGCATTGAATGAATTAAAAAAAAATTCATAGCTCTGTCAAAAAAGATCAGTTTTCTTTCATATTTGAGACTGTTATGTAGGATGGTATCCTTTATCAAATCAAATCAAACTTTATTTATAGAGCACTTTTCATAAAATTAAATGCAACACAAAATGCTTCACAAAGTAAAAACAGTACCTTTAAACTACCATCTACCCACATAAAAACCTCAACCCACAAGAACCCTCCCATTACTGACTAATCCAGATCTGATCCAGATTACAGATTTTGTGGCCATTTAAATTTAACATTGAAAACACCATTTAATGTATATTAAAAAAATAATGTTTATGAGTTCAATGGTACGAATATTTCATGAGGTGAAAGCTGTGCATGATCTGTGCATGTCCCACCATTTGGTGCGCGATCACACTTGCACGCGTGTGTGATCTCGTGTGAGCACGTGCACCAAACGTATGGAACCAGTTTGGTACGAAACGTATGGAACCAAATTTGCACTGTAAATGGAACCAAGCCGCACTCTAAATGCAATGCAACAAAAATGGGATGAATTAATCCATGTCATGTGACATACAAAGCACCAATCAATTGACAAGTATCCACTCAGCCATTATATAATTACGTCCGCCAAGGAGGTTATGTTTTCGGTTGCGTCCGTTCATTTTTTGGTTGGTTGGTTGGTTGGTTTGTTAGCAGGATTACTCCAAAAAATCCTCAACGGATTTCAATGAAATTTTTACCAGGGGTGTATCTTGGCCTAACTTAGAAGTCATTAAATTTTGGTAATGATCCGGAACATGATACGGATCCAGTAATTTTTTATGGATTCTTTATCATTGCAGGATAGGGCCAGCAATAATTTAGCATTTGTTTCTCCTCATTGAATAAACTTGTTATTAGAAAATAAAAAAAACTTGTGTAGTTCATGCAGTTTCTCTTTATAAATACATTTGCTGAAGATCTAAGGGTTTAACCACTGAATCTGAAACATGACGGTAGATGCGTGAAACGACGTGGAATAAGTCTCTTTGCCAAAGGGTATTCCATGTGACGTCAGTGACCCTATGGCTTTGGCGGAGGTTTGCGCTCTCCAAGTGCTTCTAGTTTACATTATATCTTAATTAAACGTGCCCCAATCACTCTCATATTTGAAGTGAGGTACAGACTGGCACTCACTATTGCCTGACAAAGTTTAATCTGGATCTGATCTTGATTGTGGATTTTGTGGACATTTTAATTTACACTGAAAAGCCCATTTGTTGTACATTTTGCAGTATATCTCAATCAGAAGTGCCTCAATCACTCTCATATGTGAAATGAGGTGCAGACTGGCACTCATTATCACTTGACAAAGTTTGAGCCACATCTGATCTGTATTGCGGATTTAGCGGATATTTGATTTTAACATTGAAAAGCTCTTTTGATTGATATTTTGTATTATATTTTAGCTTACGAAAAGCCACTTATAACAGGACTTTGACCTTGAAAATGTTTTCCAAAGGTAAAAATTTGTGGAATTGGAAACTAGTGTTGGCAGAGGTTTGCGCTCTATGATCGCGGTGCTCTAGTTAACAATTTTGTTGACTTATTTGTGCTGGGTGGGGGTGGGGGGCTCCAAACAAGTGCTAAATTCCTACAATATTATTTATTATTATTAATTGTATTATTGCTATTATTATTATTTTACAATAATAATACAATAATACAATAATAATAACAATAATAATGCAAGTAGTTTTCATGAAGTTGAGTAAAAGCTTTACAAAGTTTGAGCCTATGCTGGAATATGTTTTACATTAAATTTGAAGCCAGGACATTTTTGTAATAATAATGAAAGTAAGTCCCTTTGGCTGCTCCCTTTGTTTCAGTCGAGGTTGCCACAGCAGATCCGAGCTGGATCTGGATGTTTGATATTTCTCAAGTTTTACTCCGGATGCCTTTCCTGACGCAACTAGATATTACATGGAGAATGCGCAGGCTACAGACTGGCCTTGAAAAGGGAACCTTCTGCACTGGAAACAAGCACACTTAACTGACTGGTCACTGCCCCTTGTATAATAATAATAATAATAATAAAAACAAAAATCCTTGTTGCGGTCTGAAATAGGCACAAGTACATTTAGAGATGGATCTGCATAAAGGAGTGAAACCTGGGAATTTAAAAATACTTTTTAAAAATTGTGATTTAAGCAATAAACATATTTTAACAAACCATATTCAAAATGATGTGTATGTCATGGAATCACATGTTGGGTTAGCTCTGGATAACAGGGAAGAGCCAGAAATTTAAGCTGCTAAAAAAAAAGACTACAACAACTTATACAATAAGATGTTTTACAAATTAAGCAAAGTTTGCAAAACCTGATGAAAAATTCGAAGTGCAAAAAGTTGCAAGGTGCCTCTGTAGAAGTATGGACAGCAAGAAGTACCTTTCAAGTGACACCCATGTACAGCAGTATTACTTGCAGGGGGATTTGTTTGTCTGTGTGTCCGTCTGTATGCAAACACAATAACTTGTAGAGTTTTGATCCGATCTGGATCAAACACGGCAGAGTGAGTGAGGGTCAAGGAAGTAGAAAGTGATTTAATTTGGTGAGAAACTATTTGAACTCAGTTCTTACAGTGTATGTGGTATTCTGAGAAAGTCATTAAAGATACACCTGAGGTCATTATTATACACCAATATTGAGTCATATAACACATTTGTATTGGTCATATGACCTTTGACCTTGGGTGAACTTGAAAGGTCAAACTCAAGGCCATAAGAGAAAACAGTTTGAAGCCCATATGGGGTAAAGATGGTGTAAGGTAACAATAAAGTGGGCTAATTTTGAACGGAACTGATTGAATATCAATGCTGCACAGAAACATAAATATTATATTTAAGTTATATTATTAAATCACATGTGATTCATTTAAGTCTTCAGAACTTGTAAAAAATATAATGCAATGCTAAAATACCCTCCGCCGTATGCGCATTGTCGTCTTTATAATTTGCAGTTGTTTAATTGGTATCCCAGTGCAAAGTGTGTGTGTGTGTATATATATATATATATATATATATATATATATATATATATATATATATATATATATATATATATTGTTATTTACATTAATTATTAAGATCCTATATTCTTACATACAGTTTGTACATGTTCAGTAAAGCCCCTCTATCAATCAATCAGTCAATCAGTCATAAACAATATTTAAGTTTTAACGGCATCTGCAGGAGGACATGCATGTGCGCATACAGGACCTTTTGACAAGAGCGGAAGTTAGCTTTGAGATAGTGGAAGTTAGAGTGCACGTTGACACCCGCAAAATGTAAATCACTCCAGAGGTGTTATCAGGTTACAAAAATAGCATTTTCAGTTTTAGAACTGTTTATTTCTCGTTTGCTTTTACATAATATATGACAAAGAGGTTATATTTACATACAAACAAAATGGAGTTTGCAGCTAGCTAGACAAGCCTGTGACGCCACCATGCTAACGTCTGCTAAATGTCTTTTAAATCACTTCAGGGGTGTTATTAGGTTCCAATAACAGCGTTGTCAGTTTTAGAACACTTAATTCACGCAAGCTTTTACTGTATATAATATATCACAAAGAGGATATTTATTTTACACAGAAACAAAACAGAGTTTGCAGCTAGCTAGACCAGCCACTGACATCACAGTGTCACTCTAATTGGCTGTCACCCCCCGCCCATAAAAAAAAAAAGGAACAGAATGAAACACAATATGAATTTTTAATGTCTTAAAATACCTCTTAAATAAGTCAAGGTTAGCATCTCTGAACTTGTCCAAGGTCTGTGTCCCAAGAATGTTCCCTGTGAATTTGAAGACTCTGGCACTAACAGGACTAGAGTTATGCTGAGCACAGACAGATGGACGGACGGACAGACAGACACAAAGTCTTTGCAATACCCGATGACCATATTTGATGGCCTCGGTTAATACACAGATGCACATTTACTTTGTGTTTGAACTTGAGGTTGCATGCATGATGATGGCGGGTGCAAGTTGAAGGGTGTTAATTATTGGATATATGAGGCCTTTATTTTCCACAGAGGGTTGTTGGATTGTATCTATTGGTCCGGCTGTCTGCTCAGCGGTGGCTGCCGTGGCCTCCCTCACTCTCCGTGTCACGCTGTGTGACTTCCCTCCATCACCGACTTTATGTCAGGAAAAATCTGGCCGGGTTAATTTCCCTCGCAGTAATTAATTTAGCTGGGCTGTTTCACATTGTGGTACTTCAGGATCGTCTCTGAAAGCAATCCTCTGCAGACGAGTCTGTGAGAAAAGACAACACAATATTTTTAGTAAGTCTGCAATGTGTTTTGGAATGAAGGGGTATTGAATGTTGTCATGGCAACTGCTAAGTGACGGTCTAGAGCTTGCGTGCGTGCGTGTGTGCGTGCATGTTTCCTCATGATCAGTCACTCAGTCATCCTAAATCATACAGGAGCAGAACCAAGAAGTGACTGCATCAAATTGGATTGTGAATAAATCCAATCAGATAGTTAATTTATGGGGAAAAAAAAAACGTAACAGATGAATGTTTATGAATTCAATGGTGTTAATATTTCATTAAATATTTCATCTTTCACCTCATGAAATATCCGTACCATTGAAAGAATGTAAAAACATTCATTATTTGTTTTATATAATGGTGAAAATAGATCCTTGTCATTTGATACAACCCCAATTCCAATGAAGTTGGGACATTGTGAAAAATGTAAATAAAAACAGAATACAATGATTTGCAAATCCTCTTCAAACTATATTCAATTGATTACACCACAAAGACAAGATATTTAATGTTCAAACTGATGAACTTTATTGTTTTTATGCAAATATTTCTCATTTTGAAATGGATGCCTGCAACACGTTTCAAAAAAAGCTGGGACAGTGATATGTTTACCACTGTGTTACATCACCTTTCCTTCTAATAACACTCAATAAGCATTTGGGAACTGACAACACCAATTGTTGAAGCTTTGTAGGTGGAATTCTTTCCCGTTCTTGCTTGATGTACGACTTCAGCTGTTCAACAGTCCGGGGTCTCCGTTGTCATATTTTGCGCTTCATAATGCGCCACATATTTTCAATGGGGGACAGGTCTGGACTGCAGGCAGGCCAGTCTAGTACCTGCACTCTTTTACTATGAAGACATGCTGTTGTAACACAGCAGGATGTGGCTTGGCATTGTCTTGCTGAAATAAGCAGAGACGTCTCTGAAAAAGACGTTGCTTGGATGGCAGTATGTGTTGCTCCAAAACCTGGATGTACCTTTCAGCATTGATGGTGCCATCACAGATGTGTAAGCTGTCCATGCCATGGGCACTAACACACCCCCATACCATCACAGATGCTGTCTTTTGAACTTTGCGCTGGTAACAATCTGGATGGTCTTTTTCCTCTTTTGTCCGGAGGACACGACATCCATGATTTCCAAAAACAATTTGAAATGTGGACTCATCAGACCACAGCACACTTTTCCACTTTGCATCTGTCCATTTCAAATGAGCTCGGGCCCAGAGAAGGGGGCGGCGTTTCTGGATGTTGTTGATGTTTGGCTTTCACTTTGCATGGCAGAGTTTTAACTTGCACTTGTAGATGTAGTGACAAATTGTGTTAACAGACAGTGGTTTTCTGAAGTTTTCCTGAGCTCATGCAGTAAGATCCTTTACATAATGATATCAGTTTTTAATGCAGTGCCGCCTGAGGGATTGAAGGTCACGGGCATTCAGCCTTGCCACTTACCTCTAGAAAGTTCTCCAGATTCTCTAAGTCTTCTGATTATATTGTGGACTGTAGATGATGGAATCCCTAAATTCCTTGCAATTGAACATTGAGAATCATTGTTCTTAAACTGTTGGACTGTTTTTTCACGCAGTTGTTCACAAAGTGGTGATCCTCACCCCATCTTTGCTTGTGAATGGCTGAGCCTTTTGAGGATGCTCCTTTTATACCCAATCATAACACTCACCTGTTTCCAATTAACCTATTCACCCATGGAATGTTCCAAACAGGTATTCTTTGAGCATTCATCAACTTTCCCAGTCTTTTGTTGCCCCTGTCAAAGCTTTTTTGAAATGTGTTGCAGGCATCCATTTCAAATTAAGCAAATATTTGCACAAAAACAAAAAAGTATATCAATTTGAACAGTACATATCTTGTCTTTGCAGTGTATTCAATTGAATATAGGTTGAAGAGGATTTGCAAATCATTGTATTCTGTTTTATTTACATTTCACACAATGTCCCAACTTCACTGGAATTGGGGTTGTATTATATTAATTTCTAAACAACAGAAAAGGGACTTACATTTTGGTATTCGTCACTGGTGCTTTGACATCAACAGTCCAACACGAACTTTAAATAGGAGTCCAAAATTGTTTTCAGTCGACTTGGAAAAACAGTTAGATAGTTCAAAAATAATTCTGATGATGTGGTCCGTGATATTTCCAAAAAAAAGAAAAAAAAAAAAGAAAAAAGACATTGTGTACTTCCTCAGTCCAGCAAAAAATTGTGTCAGGACTTTGTCCAGGTTTTCATCCTAACAGCTCTTCATGCTTCCAGACGGCTTTTGTCATAGTGGATTTGTTTTGTGTGTGTGTGTGTGTGTTCGAAGAATCAGCACAGTCAATTAGCTCGTTCAAATTCCACCATGTTTAGCTAAACGCTGCCCCCACTAGTGTGTGAGTGGGCAGGGTTTGCAGCGTGCAATGGTACAAAACGTATGTAGCCAAATTTGCATGGAAAATATAGGGGGGCATAATTGTAAAGCGCTTTGAGCATCTGATACAGATGGAAAAGCACTATATAAATGCAGTCCATTTATTTACCATTTAAAATGGAACCATATTTGCACGCTAAATGCAACGCAACACAGATGGGATGAATAATCCATGTCATGTGACATACAAAGTACCAATCAAATGACAAGGATCCACTCAGTCGTTATACAAAAACTTCTATATGCTGCAGCCAGGTGAAACATGGGCGTCCCCTTGGCGTTGGGTCCTCAACACTTGGGCACCTGTGTGGTGGATCGTGCACAGAGAAACGTGCCACATGGCCAAAATGTGAAAGCTGATGATGTTCTTTCACTTGCAGGGTTCGATTCGGGTCTGTGCTCCAGACTGTAGGCTGGTACTCAATGCGTTAGAGCCACCTACTATGCTGCTCATGTAGGTCTACTGAAAATGAAAAATGATTTACCCAAGGCAGATCCCAGTAATGAAACAGATCTCAGTAGATGGGGGTGACTTATGATGAAACCTGGTCATGCTTACAAAGCAAAAATCCACAAAACTCTTTGAATCTCTGAAGACCAACATCATCATGACAGCTGTCTTTTGGGTCGATGTCATCCGATCCAACTGCACAGCAATGAATGGTGATTTTTATATGACCTTCGATGGTGTGTGCACCAGCCTGTGTGAAAGAATCACAGCGGGAAAATCTGCGTGGAATCATCTTCGGAAATTCACAGAGCCACTGCAGTCATACAGGAACGTGAGCCGCTACCTGACTTTGTTATTTCTGTGCAACATTTTTTTCCTGAGACTTTGGCTGTGGTTGAAAATCTGCATTGCTGCCGTACCAAATTCTTGGACCTAGACTGTGCTTTTAATATTTTACAAAAGAACACGACATTCTAAAAACAAATTTATTTTGGCTTCTCCCGTTATGCAAGAGGTTAATACAGCAGAATACAGCACACTCTCGGAGCAGGGAAAAAGTTAATTGCTTTTGCTTATTAACCCAAAAATACACTCAACAAAAATATAAACGCAACACTTTTGGTTTTGCTCCCATTTTGTATGAAGATGAACTCAAAGATCTAAAACTTTTTCCACATACACAATATCACCATTTCCCTCAAATATTGTTCACAAACCAGTCTAAATCTGTGATAGTGAGCACTTCTCCTTTGCTGAGATAATCCATCCCACCTCCCAGGTGTGCCATATCAAGATGCTGATTAGACACCATGATTAGTGCACAGGTGTGCCTTAGACTGTCCACAATAAAAGGCCACTCTGAAAGGTGCAGTTTTATCACACAGCACAATGCCACAGATGTCGCAAGATTTGAGGGAGCGTGCAATTGGCATGCTGACAGCAGGAATGTCAACCAGAGCTGTTGCTCGTGTATTGAATGTTCATTTCTCTACCATAAGCCGTCTCCAAAGTTGTTTCAGAGAATTTGGCAGTACATCCAACCAGCCTCACAACCGCAGACCACGTGTAACCACACCAGCCCAGGACCTCCACATCCAGCGTGTTCACTTCCAAGATCGTCTGAAACCAGCCACTCGGACAGCTGCTGAAACAATCGGTTTGCATAACCAAAGAATTTCTGCACAAACTGTCAGAAACCGTCTCAGGGAAGCTCATCTGCATGCTCGTCGTCCTCATCGGGGTCTCGACCTGACTCCAGTTCGTCGTCGTAACCGACTTGAGTGGGCAAATGCTCACATTCGCTGGCATTTGGCACATTGGAGAGGTGTTCTCTTCACGGATGAATCCCGGTTCACACTGTTCAGGGCAGATAGATAGATAGATAGATAGATAGATATATACTTTTAATGTCCCCATGGGGAAATTTGTCTTGGACTTCTCAAAAATCATGACCCATACAAAGATACAGAACAAGACATAAACAGTTCATAACAATAAATAAATAAATACATAAATAAAGAATAAAAAACAAAACAAAAACAAAAAAACATACAAGTACTAAAACCTCCTAATGTGCCTGATTGTTAGCGGTGTTTATTATGATATTTGTTAAGGGCTATGATTGATATAGGAACAAAAGAGTTCCTATATCTATTCAGTCTGCAGTGGAGGACTCTGAAACGCCGGCCCGATGGTAGCAACTCGTATTGCGTGTGCAGAACATGGGAGGAGTCAGAAAGAATTCTGTCTGCTTCATCACGCACTGATCAAAAATTGACTGAGGATTGTTATACTGTTTCAAACCAATGATTTTCATTGCTGTGTGAACAAGGTAGTTTAATTTTGATCTTAGGGACACAGGAAGGTTCCCAAACCAAGTGGTTATGCCATATCTTAGAATGCTTTCAAGAACTGCCTGATGAAAAGTAACATAATTTTTTGGTCGACTCCATGAAAACGCAAACGCCGTAGAAAATAGAGTCGTTGATTCAAGCGGGAACATAACCAGTCAACATGAGTGTTCCATGTAAGGGAACTGTCTATACAGACACCAAGATATTTGTACAATTGCACCTGTGTGATTGGTTGCTGGTGTATAATTACAGGGTTGTGATTGCCAACTAACTTTGGGTCAAAAATGACTTCCTCTGTCTTTTTAACATTTAAAGTAAGGTAACTGGAATCACACCACTCAACAAACTGCCTCACCTCTGAATGATATATATTCAAATCATCATTCTGTTGAAGTAAGCACAGAAGTGCTGAGTCATCTGAATATTTAAAAATATAGTTCCCAGGGTGCTTGGCTGAACACTCATTAGTATATAAAGTAAAAAGGACAGGTGAGCTCACACATCCCTGTGGTGCTCCAGTACTGATGTCTTTGATTTGGGACAGGCTAGAATTTACCTTAACCTGCTGTCTTCTGTTTGTCAAAAAAAGAGTGAAACCACCGTATAAGTGACGGGTTGACATCCAACGCTTTAAGTTTCTGAATTAGTAAGTATGGCTGAAGCGTATTAAAGGCGGAGCTGAAGTCAATAAAAAGTAATCGGGCATATGATGGCAGACAGCGTGTGTGGCGTCGTGTGGGTAAGCGGTTTTCTGATGTCAATGTTGTGGATCGAGTGGCCCATGGTGGAGGTGGGGTTATGGTTTGGGCAGGCATCTGTTATGGACAAAGAACACAGGTGCATTTTATTGATGGCATTTTGAATGCACAGAGATACCGTGACGAGATCCTGAGGCCCATTGTTGTGCCATACATCCAAGAACATCACCTCATGTTGCAGCAGGATAATGCACGGCCCCATGTTGCAAGGATCTGTACACAATTCTTGGAAGCTGAAAATGTCCCAGTTCTTGCATGGCCGGCATACTCACCGGACATGTCACCCATTGAGCATGTTTGGGATGCTCTGGACCAGAGTATACAACAGCGTGTACCAGTTCCTGCCAATATCCAGCAACTTCGCACAGCCATTGAAGAGGAGTGGACCAACATTCCACAGGCCACAATTGACAACCTGATCAACTCTATGCGAAGGAGATGTGTTGCACTGCATGAGACAAATGGTGGTCACACCAGATACTGACTGGTATCCCCCCCCAATAAAACAAAACTGCACCTTTCAGAGTGGCCTTTTATTGTGGGCAGTCTAAGGCACACCTGTGCACTAATCATGGTGTCTAATCAGCATCTTGATATGGCACACCTGTGAGGTGGGATGGATTATCTCAGCAAAGGAGAAGTGCTCACTATCACAGATTTAGACTGGTTTGTGAACAATATTTGAGGGAAATGGTGATATTGTGTATGTGGAAAAAGTTTTAGATCTTTGAGTTCATCTCATACAAAATGGGAGCAAAATCAAAAGTGTTGCGTTTGTTGTGTGGGCCGCTGAAGAGGAGGTACTGCTGGCCCACCACCAGAAGATGGCGCCCTGCTTGAAGTGCAGGCTTCAAGCACGAGAGGGCGTCGGCTTTGCTGGAGGTGACAGCTGTCATCAATCAACACAAGCTGTCACCCATCACCACCACTACAAAGACCGGACTGCAACTCCACCTCCTCGCCGAGAAATCAACTACCATTCAGGTAATTTCTCTGCTGACTAACACTGTGTGTGTTTAACCTGAACTTCTATTTGCAGCCGTTTTCCTGGAGTGTTTCCTTATCTGGAGGATTGGCGTTTGGTGTGACAGCCACGGCTTCGCCTCACACCCCAACTCAGATAAGTGGTTGACCAGGAGCTGCACGAGTGTGTGTGATTGGAGGTGGAGGTTTTCCCTCCTTTACTTAATACAGACTGTGGGATTACTGAGTGTGCGAACTCACACTCATCAGGACTGTCTCTGTTCTCTGCCAGCAGTACCGGGTCTGACTGCTGAAGACAGCGGCCACCTGGGGCGCAGGGCTTGGCGGCTCCGGTGTTCTTCAGCTCCGTTGGTGGTGGAAGCTGTGTGGGGATCCAGCTCTTCTCTCTCCAGGCGTCTTCTATCGTCGAGCCTGCCCACACGTCACCTGGTGTATGATTGACAGTCCACCATATTGTTATTGTCTGTACGTTGTTGTGCGATTCACAACATTAAATGGTTACTTTTGGCTTATCCATTGTCCATTCATTAACACCCCCTGTTGTGGGTCCGTGCCACATCACTTTCACAACAGGATTTCTCGGCCAGTGTCATGGATCCCGAGGGGCGTCAACCATCGCTTGAACAGCCAATGGGAGAGCGAGGTGCACAGGCAGGAGGCATGTTGGGTGAGCTGCAGCACATCTTAACCGCCTTTGCCGCTCGGTTGGACTTAGTTACCGAGTAGAGCAGTGTTCTCAATCGCAGGATAGAGGCTCTCACCGCCCAGGTGGAAGCGCGTGCTCAGGGCGCTGCTGCAGCACCTCCTCCTGCTGACCGTGTGCCAGAAACAGACATTCCGCTGGTCGTTCAACGACCCTCCCCACCTTCCCCTGAAGCATACATAAGCCCTCCGGAGCCGTACGGAGGCTGTGTGGAGACGTGCGCGGACTTCTTGATGCAGTGCTCGCTCGTCTTTTCACAGCGTCCTGTCATGTACGCGTCAGACGCCAGCCGGGTGGCTTACGTTATAAACTTGCTTCGAGGAGAGGCACGCGCCTGGGCTACGGCGCTTTGGGAGCAGAATTCACGGCTCCTAACGGTTTATACTGAGTTTGTGAGGGAGTTCCGACAGGTGTTCGACCACCCTCATAGAGGCGAGACTGCTTCAAGTGTGCTGCTGTCGATAAGACAGGGGCGTCGGAGCGCAGCGAAGTATGCAGTCGACTTCCGCATCGCGGCAGCGCGAACCGGCTGGAATGCTGTTGCGCTCCACGCCGCCTTTGTAAACGGACTGTCTCTGGTCCTCAAGGAGCACCTGGTGGCGAAGGAGGAGCCGCGGGATTTAGATGGGCTTATCGACCTGGTTATACGGTTGGACAACCGATTAACAGAACACCGACGGGAGCGAGACGAAGGGCGTGGTCAGGCACAATCCGTCCCTCTTCCTCCCGGGTCTGAAAGGGAGCCGACTTCCCCACGCTCCACTGCCAGGGCTCTCCACGTGACGACAGCCCCCCCTGCTGATGTTGCTATGGAAACGAGCAGGGCCAAAAAACGATCAGATCAGAGACAAAGGAGGCTGATCCGTGGAGAGTGTTTTCTCTGCAGCTCTACTGAGCGCACACAGAGAGAATGCCCCAAATGATCAAAACAGCAGCACTCGTCCTTAGAGACTGGGCTAAGGGTGGGTCACAATACCCACGCGGGGAGACCCCGTAAATCTGCACGAATCCCAGTCACGATCCTGAGAGAGGATTTAACCCTTCACGCCCCAGCACTGGTGGACACGGGGTCGGAGGGGAATCTGCTGGATAGCAGATGGACAAAGGAGGTTGGGCTCCCTCTAGTGGCCTTACCGTCACCATTGTCGGTGCGGGCACTAGATGGCACCCTTCTTCCACTAATCACACACCAGACTCAGCCAGTGACATTGGTTGTGTCTGGGAATCACAGGGAGGAGATTGTGTTTTATGTAACACCTTCTACCTCCCGAGTGATTTTGGGTTTTCCATGGGTGTTAAAACACAATCCCCGGATTGATTGGCCGTCTGGGGTTGTGGTTCAGTGGAGCGAAACCTGCCACCGGGAGTGTTTAGGATCCTCGGTTCCACCCGGTGTGACAGCTAAGGAGGAGGTTTTAGTCCCCCCCAATCTGGCGGCGGTGCCAGCCGAGTACCACGACCTTGCTGACGTCTTCAGCAAGGATCTGGCACTCACGCTGCCCCCGCACCGTCCGTATGATTGTGCCATTGATTTGATACCGGGCGCGGAGTACCCATCCAGCAGGCTGTACAACCTCTCACGTCCGGAACGCGAATCAATGGAGACCTACATCCGGGACTCGTTAGCTGCCGGGTTGATCCGGAACTCCACCTCCCCGATGGGTGCTGGTTTCTTTTTTGTGGGAAAGAAGGACGGCGGACTCCGTCCATGCATTGATTACAGAGGGCTGAACGAGATCACGGTTCGAAACCGATACCCGTTACCTCTGTTGGATTCAGTGTTCACGCCCCTGCATGGAGCCCAAATTTTCACGAAATTGGATCTTAGGAATGCTTATCACCTGGTTCGGATCCGGGAGGGAGACGAGTGGAAGACGGCATTTAACACCCCGCTAGGTCACTTTGAGTACCTGGTCATGCCGTTCGGCCTCACCAATGCGCCCGCGACGTTCCAAGCATTGGTTAATGACGTCTTGTGGGACTTCCTGCATCGGTTTGTCTTCGTATATCTAGACGATATACTCATTTTTTCTCCGGATCCTGAGACCCATGTTAAGCATGTACGTCAGGTCCTACAGCGGTTGTTGGAGAACCGGCTGTTTGTGAAGAGCGAGAAGTGTGAGTTCCACCGCACTTCTTTGTCCTTCTTGGGGTTCATAATCTCTTCCAACTCCGTCGCCCCTGATCCGGCCAAGGTTGCGGCGGTGAGAGATTGGCCCCAACCAACGAACCGTAGGAAACTACAACAGTTCCTCGGTTTTGCAAATTTCTACTGGAGGTTCATCAAGGGCTACAGTCAGGTAGTTAGCCCCCTGACAGCCCTGACCTCCACAAAAGTCCCCTTCACCTGGTCGGATCGGTGCGAAGCCGCGTTTAGGGAGTTGAAACGCCGGTTCTCGACTGCACCGGTTCTGGTGCAGCCCGATCCCAAGCGCCAGTTTGTTGTTGAAGTGGATGCCTCTGACTCAGGGATAGGAGCCGTGCTATCCCAGAGCGGGGAGTCCGACAAGGTTCTCCATCCATGTGCCTACTTTTCCCGCAGGTTGACCCCAGCTGAACGGAACTATGACGTCGGCAATCGGGAACTTCTTGCGGTGAAGGAGGCTCTTGAAGAGTGGAGACACCTGTTGGAGGGAGCATCGGTACCATTTACAGTTTTCACGGACCATCGGAACCTGGAGTACATCCGGACCGCGAAGCGTCTGAACCCCAGGCAAGCCCGCTGGTCGCTGTTCTTCGGGCGTTTTGACTTCCGGATCACCTACCGCCCCGGGACAAAGAACCAACGATCTGATGCCCTGTCCCGGGTGCACGAAGAGGAGGTCAAGACCGAGCTGTCAGACCCCCCTGACACCATCATCCCCGAGTCCACTGTCGTGGCCGCCCTTACCTGGGACGTGGAGAAGACCGTCCGGGAGGCCCTGACACGGAGCCCGGACCCGGGGACCGGTCCGAAGAACAAACTGTACGTCCCACCAGAGGCCAGGGCTGCGGTCCTTGACTTCTGTCACGGTTCCAAGCTCTCCTGTCACCCAGGGGTGCGAAGAACCGTGGCAGTGGTCCGGCAGCGCTTCTGGTGGGCGTCTATGGAAGCCGACGTCCGGGAGTATGTCCAGGCCTGCACCACCTGCGCCAGGGGCAAAGCTGACCATCACAAGGCCCAAGGCCTCCTCCAGCCTCTGCCAGTGCCTCGTCGCCACTGGTCTCATAACGGCCTGGACTTTGTCACGGGCCTCCCGCCGTCCCAGGGAAACACCACCATCTTAACGATAGTGGACCGGTTCTCCAAGGCGGCCCACTTCGTGGCCCTCCCGAAGCTCCCGACGGCCCAGGAGACTGCAGACCTCCTGGTCCACCACGTCGTGCGTCTGCATGGGATTCCATCATACATTGTCTCGGATCGTGGTCCTCAGTTCTCCTCCCAGGTCTGGAGGAGTTTCTGTAGGGAACTGGGGGCCACCGTCAGTCTCTCGTCTGGGTACCACCCCCAGACGAACGGGCAGGCAGAGCGGACAAACCAGGAACTGGAGCAGGCCCTCCGTTGCGTGACCTCCGCGCACCCGACGGCCTGGAGTGACCATCTGGCCTGGATCGAGTACGCTCATAACAGCCAAGTCTCGTCTGCCACTGGCCTCTCCCCATTTGAAGTGTGTTTGGGGTACCAGCCCCCATTGTTCCCGCTAGTGGAGGGAGAGGTCGGGGTGCCCTCGGTCCAGGCCCATCTGAGAAGTTGCCGTCGGGTGTGGCGTACCGCCCGCTCTGCCCTGCTCAAAGCCCGGACGAGGGCCAAGAACCATGCAGACCGCCGGCGTGCCCCGGCCCCTGCGTACCAGCCTGGGCAGGAGGTTTGGCTTTCTACAAAGGACATTCCCCTGCAAGTGGAATCCCAAAAGTTGAAGGACAGATACATCAGACCTTTCCCTATCCTCAAGGTCCTCAGTCCAGCCGCAGTGAAGCTGAAGCTGCCAGCTTCACTGCAGATCCACCCGGTTTTCCATGTGTCCCACATCAAACCTCACCACGTGTCACCCCTCTGTACCCCCGGACCGGCGCCGCCTCCTGCCCGGATCATCGACGGGGAGCCGGCATGGACCGTGCGCCGGCTCCTGGACGTCCATCGGAAGGGCCGGGGGTTCCAGTATTTGGTGGACTGGGAGGGGTATGGACCCGAAGAACGCTCCTGGGTGAAGAGGAGCTTCATTCTGGATCCGGCCCTCCTGGCCGACTTCTACCCGGCGGCACCTGGACAAGCCTGGTCGGGCGGGGGGGGGGTCCTGTTGTGTGGGCCGCTGAAGAGGAGGTACTGCTGGCCCACCACCACAAGATGGCGCCCTGCTTGAAGTGCGGGCTTCAAGCACGAGAGGGCGTCGGCTTTGCTGGAGGTGACAGCTGTCATCAATCAACACAAGCTGTCACCCATCACCACCACTACAAAGACCGGACTGCAACTCCACCTCCTCGCCGAGAAATCAACTACCATTCAGGTAATTTCTCTGCTGACTAACACTGTGTGTGTTTAACCTGAACTTCTATTTGCAGCCGTTTTCCTGGAGTGTTTCCTTATCTGGAGGATTGGCGTTTGGTGTGACAGCCACGGCTTCGCCTCACACCCCAACTCAGATAAGTGGTTGACCAGGAGCTGCACGAGTGTGTGTGATTGGAGGTGGAGGTTTTCCCTCCTTTACTTAATACAGACTGTGGGATTACTGAGTGTGTGAACTCACACTCATCTGGACTGTCTCTGTTCTCTGCCAGCAGTACCGGGTCTGACTGCTGAAGACAGCGGCCACCTGGGGCGCAGGGCTTGGCGGCTCCGGTGTTCTTCAGCTCCGTTGGTGGTGGAAGCTGTGTGGGGATCCAGCTCTTCTCTCTCCAGGCGTCTTCTATTGTCGAGCCTGCCCACACGTCACCTGGTGTATGATTGACAGTCCACCATATTGTTATTGTCTGTACATTGTTGTGCGATTCACAACATTAAATTGTTACTTTTGGCTTATCCATTGTCCGTTCATTAACGCCCCCTGTTGTGGGTCCGTGCCACGTCACTTTCACAACAATTAAGCTGCATTTGTATGCAGAAGCTGAGTGACAAGGGGCCGACGGTGCATTTTCAGCAGGAGGAGGTATTTACCATTCAAAGCCTGTGGTCAGGAAAAAGGAACGTGATGGGACACCCAGAGAAATTCACCTGTCACTGAGAGTCTACTCACCAAACGCGTAGGGGTGAAATGGCACAAAGTTTTTCTTTCTTCGATTTTAAGGGCAACTGGCATAAAGCAGCAACAATCATAAAGAAGCACTTCATAAAACACAAAGTACACAGAGAAACACTTCAGACAAAAGCTGGGGAGGAGGAGTAACAGGAAGACAGAGAACGGGAAGGAGAGGAACAGTAGTAGCCAGTAAACCACTAGCGAGCATTATTTCTGGTATTTATGAGGGGATATCAAAAAGTTTTGAACCTCAAACAGAAAGAGCAAGATATTTGGATTTATCATGTTTTATTTTTCAACATAGTCCCCTTCCAACTCCATGCACTTGTTCCATCTAGTGTGCCAGTCACTGATACCCAATCAGTAGAACTCAACATCTTGGTCCCCTAACCAGCCCTCTGCTGCAGCAGCCAGCTCATCGTCATCCTTAAATCTCTGGCCCTGAAGGTATTTTTTGAGCCTGGGAAAGAGGTGGACGTCACTAGGGGCTAGGTCTGGAGAATAGGGTGGGTGAGGAAGAAGTTCATAGCTACACTCGTGCACAGCGTCCATGGCAACCCGATTGGTGTGGACTGGTGCATTGTCCTGGAGAAGCAGAATGCCAGGACTGACACTGGAGGGTATGTCTATTCCACGCAGTGTTATGACTCAACAAGTGGAGTGAGCAATATGATCCTACATGAAATAAGTAGCTAAGGCATTGATGTAGATCAGGTGTGATGCTTTGTAATATCCGACTGGGAAAAAATGTGCGAGACTCAAAACTTTTTGACATCCCCTCGTATAGTTGTGTATTTATATTTGCAAATTGTTTTTTTACTTTCACTTTTGATACTCTGTGCTTCATACCCCGTGTGCTGCTATACAATGCTGCTGGAACCTCAGTTTCCCTGAGGAAGTCTTCCCAAAGGATTAATAAAGTTCTATCTAATCTGATCTAAAAGGCACTTAAATTTGTAGAATCTTCCACCAAATTTGAGGGAATCTGGAATTCTGATTAAAAATTCAGTGCTTGCAATCTTTTTAAAATATTATCTTAATATGCAAATATATGCACCAAATACACAAAAGGCTACTCAGCTCAGCTACCCCCAGTGGGTACCTATAAGTATCAAGGGTGCACTATGCACTATTAATGATTTCCTGTGTTCAGAAGAGAAGTCACTTCATCTTCATTAATATGCAAAAATATGAACCAAACAATCCCAGAATATCATCAGCCCAGCTAGTCCCCAGGGAATGCCTATGGTGTAAGTATCAAGTGTCACCAGAATGTGTCCACCAACAGACATAAGTATAACTGCAAGACATTAAAACAACAAACAAAACCTACATTAATTTGCTTGAAGAGGATTGCCAAACACTCCCTTAGGTGGCTGCAGGAGCCAGTAAGATCTGTACTATGTGAGGCTGGTTTGGCTTTCCGTCGTTCTCACCAGCTCTGATAAACAACAATGTTGTTTATCTTTGGTGGATCTAGAGAATCCCAAGAATTCCTCGAACCAGTCGGACACAGTCGCAGTGAGTGAAACATATTTCACATTTCCTAACAGCACATATGCACACTCGGAGTCTGACTCACCGCCTCTTGAGCATGAGGAGTTCACAGCACGAGTTAAGTGGTCTGAACAGAGTTCATTTAAATTTCAGATCACAGCACTTACAGTATGACAAGAAAACTCCTGAGGCTGCCAGAGACCGAGCAAACACAATCTGTCCCCCAGCATCAGCCCTGGAGACACACACACACACAAAATTCAATTCGACAGGTCAGCAACACACATTCGCTTCTTGTATGGCCCAGACCTCCCGATCCACATAAATGTTTGAGTGCACTGGTGAAATGATTCAGATCTGCTTTCCTCAGTCCAGCGAAAAACTGCAACAGAAATTTGTCGAGCTCTTCATCTGACAACGGTTCTAGTTCAGCTGGAAACGTCCCAACAAATACTGCAAATGTCTCCAGATGACTTGCGGCATAGTGGATTTGTTTTTGTGTGTGTGTGTGTGTTAGAACAATGAGCTTGTTCAATCCCCACCATGTTTGTTTTTAAGATGAGCACCATGGCGTGAGCGTGCGGTGGTCGCAGCGTGCAATAGTACAAAATGTATAGGTAATTGGAACCAAAATTGCATAGTGAATGGAACCAAAATTGCACACTAAATGGAACCAAAATTGCATGGTAAATGGAACCAAAATTGCACACTAAATGACATGGTAAATGGAACCAAAATTGCACATTAAATAGAACCAAAATTGCACAGTAAATAGAACCAAAATTGCACGGTAAATGGAACCAAAATTGCATGGTAAATAGAACCAAAATGACACGGTAAATGGAACCAAAATTGCACACTAAATACACAAAAATTGCACAGTAAATGGAACCAAAATTGCACACTAAATAGAAGCAAAATTGCACACTAAGTAGAACCAAAATTGCACGGTAAATGGCAAATGGTACGAATGATCTATATCGACACACAAACCACCATAATCCCCTTGGAGGCCCCCTGCGCCGTGGCACCAGCAGAATTCCGGCGTCTCACAGCACATGTAAACAATGGCAAAGCGAGGACGTGGATGGCGCTGATTCAGAGAGTTCATGGGCAAGTTGAGAGGGTTATCTAGAGAAGGTGTCTATACATCACGAGGTGTGCCCTGAACTTGAACTCTGCTGAAACTGATCTCTCACGTGAGTCAGATCGCAAGACGGCATGAGTTTCACAACTGCGAAACATCAAATGAACACTTCAGATTCTAATTCTTTTTATCTGATTAAACACAATATTTAGTTTATGTGAAATGACTCAAATGGATTTGCTGCAACAGAAAACAAAATTTACAGATGTCCTGAACCAAATAGGTGCAATATTTTTGCATATACCAGATAACCAAGGCTCTGATTCTTTGTTTACTGCAGAAGTCAAATGTTTTGCTAGGCACAGACCAGCGTCACATCGGCTGTTTTAGTGACCAGGTCAAAGGGCACGGCAGAGTGATGACAGATCAGGTTGCGTTCAGTGTCTATTTTGCTTTCATTTCGCTGTTACATTGCTAATTTGCTTCTGCGGTTTAAAACCCTCAGTGAAACTTCAGCGTTTCATTCCAGCTGAAAATAAAAAATTGGTTAAGACTGAAGCAAAGGCACCGAGCGAGGGAGACGCAGCGTCGCTGAGCATGAAGCAGCTTGATTTCACCAGAGGGCTGCAGCTGTGTAGTGCTGTTTAACGGTAATTACAAAGCAACAAGATTTCCAGAAGCAGGAAAGTAATTTTTATAACCACAAATAAATAAAATAAAATGACTGCTACAACGGGGATAGCACAAAGAAAGCTGTGAATTTGCTATATTGCCATATTCAGATGTCAAACACTGAAATCAATGCATGTACAAGTGCGCTACACAAAACAGGAAAAAAAAAACATATTGAAATAATATTTTACAAGTTTCAGATTTGTCACAGTACTAAAACAGTGGTCGGGACATCAAACAATAAAAAAATATGCATATCACAGTCACATCACAAGTGACGCTACACCATGAAACCATAATTAACTCTCCCCGAGAGAACACACCATGAATTAAAGTCGTAACACCGCCCATGCTGCCTGACACGTTTTGTACTCTGTCACATTTACAGCTGCACAAATTCATATTCAGTCTGCAAAGTGGTTCTGATCTGATGGAAAAGTGATGTAAATTGATTGAAATTAAAATCACAAAGAAACAGCACTGAAAAATCAAATCCATTTTTTTATATAGTCCACAGTGTAGTAAACATTGCAGAGTTATATTGACTCTGCAGCGTGTTCATATTGTCCAACTCCAGTGTTAAATCATCACTATCGTAGTCTGGATTAAAGTTTTTGTTTAAACATCGTGACGATGAAGAATTCAAATTAGTGGTTGATCAACCATATGATTAATCAACCTGATTAAATGGATTTTGGGATAATCAGCTGGGGTTGATGTCTGTGATTATGTCATGAACAGCCCCCCCCCCCCCCCCCAAAAGAAATAAAAATAAAAAAAATCTGTACTTGCCAGTGTGGCTTGTGTGGAATAAGGCTAGGGCTCCTCCTTGTGCCAAGTTACATACAGACTCCAAACAGTTGTGGGTGTTTTGAAACAGTCACAATTGTGTGTATGTATATATATATATATTACATTATATGTACAAAACAGGGGAATTGGAAACTTAAAAAAAAAAATTGTCCAGGTCTTCCTTGTAAAAGAGATCTCAAACTCAATGGGACTAAACCTGGTTAAATAAAGGTTACATTTATAAATCAAAATCAGCTCACCATCGGTCCTTGGAAAATCCATATGTATCGACCACTATTTAACACTTTGAAGAGGGACCATATCTACTCACTGCAGAGTTAATTTAATCTGTATGAGCAAAAATGCTGAAAGACTGAATGGAAGAAACATCTAGCATGATAGAAAACTTTTTTGGAGGGTCAGATGTGTTCGCCGCTCGTCTGCATTCCAACACAATGCACCAAGAATCAAAAATGAAAAAATACTGGATTTGTGGTTGCTCATCCAAGTGTTTGCTCTGCTTTTGAAGGCTTGTTCCCTCATTGCTTGGTGTTGAGTCCATGCAGCATATTTCAGGCCATGCTGGATTGTCACACAAAAGGGCGAGTTTCTTTAAGGCACAACGAGAGACACGACAGCAAAATACAACTGACGTTCGGCATGGAAGAGATGAAAGCCGAACCAGCAACATGGTCTGTAAATTTATATTGAAACTAAGGGATCACTCACTCCACAACTGCTCAAAAACAAAACAGCAGCCTCAAATCAAATTCATTTGGACATAGTAGGCGTAGTCATTGAAGGGTATTAATGCAAAACACAGCCAACATGCAGCTGCGTGTCTCAAACGAGAGCTCATTACACATTTCAAATTTACTGATTTGTTTGTTGTTGTTTTTTTAATGAGGGCAGGAACTAAAAATTATTTCCATTATTTCCATTTCTTGATTGTTGATTTGGAAATTAATAGCTTGATTTGTACATCAAATTATTACAAAATGCCAATCAAATTGCAGCAGAAAGCCTGATGTGTCACCTAATAGTCGCCAAACACCAGATATTCACATCTACTTTGATATACTACAGCAAATGTTCAAAATTCAGAAGATGTAACCATTCAAAATTCGATATTTTTCCATAATAAATAACTTAGGAGTCATAGCATACACTACTAGAGCTCTTGCCAACATTCTGTTGTACCTGCATTAATGGTAAATGTCCACCGATTGGAGATATTGTTCCATTTCAAGAACCTTGGGGCATGACGACAGCTAACCTGTTGCTTATAGTAGTAGATTTCGTTCGTTGTGAGAAATTTCACAGTGAGGCAATGCACAATGCCTCTTAAAAAAAAACTCAAAGAAATTAACCACTTCTGTTACTTTAAATATAGATGGTGCAGATCACTCCCCTCTCCAAAAGAAGGAGGAGATTGAACAATACTGTCTCTCTCCCACAGATTGCATGTGTAAAACAAGCTATTTCAGATCATTTTTGCTTGTAGATTTAAAAAAATGAGCACAACATGACCCCTTTAATTTTTACAGCTAAACATGTTTTAATTTACTTTACATTTCAGTGTTGTTTTTCCTTGCAGGAATTTGCTTTCCCTTAAATCTGTGTGTTTGACGCACCATGGATGAGCTCAACTTGCTGCATCACAGTGGCAGTGGGCGGGGCAAGAGGATGCATTCACATGCCCCTGCATTTTTTTTTTTTTTTTTGGAAATGTGAGCGTTCAGACCTTTTTCGACAGTTGTCTCTACAGTTAAAGAAAATAAAAAAATCCTGCATGAAAGTATTATTTTTATGAGATTATTTGTTTATGCCTCAAAATGTACCTTCTTCAACACCATGTAAAATTTAGCATAGTTAGTCAATTTTGGGTCAGTGATTAGTTTTCAATCAAATCAACGAATAAACCAACTTCGACAGAAGATCTGACTCTTTGTCCAGACTAAATTCATTTCTAATAAATTACTTTGAGCAAATATATATAATGTCTTGACAAATAATAAAAATTAAATGTCATATGACAAAACATATGACATAACTTTTCAATACAGCTGATTCCAGTTTTAATGTGCACATTCAATATTTTGCAATTCCAACACAAAAAATAATTTTACATGATATAGTCAAATTTATATATATTTAGAAAATAAATTACCGTACACCCGGAAAGTATTCACAGCACTTCACCTTTTCCACATTTTGTTATGTTACAGCCTTGTTCCAAAATGGAGTAAATAAATTTTTTCCCTCAAGATTCTACTCACAACACCCCATAATGACAACATGAAAAAAGTTTTCACACCCTTTGCTCAATACTTTGTTGATGTACTTTTGGCAGCCTTTTTACAGCCTCAAGTCTACTTGAATATGATACCACAAGCTTGGTGCACCTATCTTTGGGCAGTTTTGCCCATTCCTCTTTGCAGCTCAAGCTCCATCAGGTTGGATGGGGAGCGTCGGTGCACAGACATTTTCAGATCTCTCCAGAGGTGTTCAATCAGATTCAGGTCTGGGCTCTGGCTGGGCCACTCAAGGACATTCAGAGAGTTGTCTTGAAGCCACTACTTTGATATCTTGGCTGTGTTCTTAGGGACATGGTCCTGCTGAAAGATGAATTGTTGCCCCAGTCTGAGGTCAAGTGTGCTCTGGAGCAGGTTTTCATCCAGGATGTCTCTGTACATTGCTCCATACATCTTTCCCTCAATCCTGACTAGTCTCCCAGTCCCTGCTGCTGAAAAACATCCCCACAGCCTGATGCTGCCACCACCATGCTTCACTGTAGGGATGGTGCTTGATTTCCTCCAAACATGACACCTGGCATTCACACCAAAGTGCTCAATCTTTGTCTCATCAGACCAGAGAATTTTGTTTCTCATGATCTGAAAGTTTGCCACCTGGAGTTTGGCAAACTCCAGGTGGGCCGCCATGTGCTTTATACTAAGGAGTGGCTTCCATCTGGCCACTCTACCATACAGGCCTGATTGGTGGATCACTGCATCCATCTGGAAGGTTCTTCTGGAAGGTTGTCTCCGAGGTCTACAGACAATTCCTTTGACTTCATGCTTGGTTTGTGCTCTGACATGACTCTCCCTACCCACATAGGTGGGTAGGGAGAGTTCCCATGGGATAAAAAAGCTTTTCAACCTACCATCCCTGGTTCTCAAGACCAGGCACCTAAGTGGCTCTATTCTCTTTTTTTCTCTTTAAGATATTTAGGTGTACCTTAGTAAACACTAGTAGAGTTCCCCTTAAATTTGGAATGTATAATAGAAGATATACCTTACTGAATTTTCATGTCCTGTCAACTGTGGGTACTTATATGCAGACAGGTGTGTGTCTTTCCACATCATGTCCAATCGACTGACATTACCCCAGGTGGACTCCAATTAAGTTGTAGAAACATCTTAAGGATGATGAGTGGAAACAGGATGTGCCTGTTTTCTGAGCTTCATGGCAAAGGCTGTGAAACGTATGTACATGTGGATTACTTAGTTTTTTTAATAAATTTGCAAAAATATATACCCCCCCCCCATTCACAATGTCATTATAGGGTATTGTGTGTAGAATTTTGAAGAAAATAAAATAATTCCATCCATTTTGGAATAAGGCTGTAACATAAAAGGTGGAAAAAGTGAAGCGCTGTGAATAATTTCCAGATCCACTGTATGTGTCACAGTAAAAATAGCACAATAAAGCAACCTCTCTGTAAATCCTCGACCGATCTCCCCAAAGCTCATGCTCTGAAGAAAAAACTGCAGCAAGTACAGCGACCTGGGATTGATAATGACACTGAGTTTCAGGTACGGTTAAGCCTCTGTGGAATATCTATACATATTACAGCACGTCGTCTCTGAGCTGCACTCGGCCCTCTGTCTGTCTGCTCTCTCACTGCAGATGGCTTCACAAGTCGCTGCCCTCACCCTCAGCCTTCCCTGACAGATATCACCCTCACCGGGCCGCGCCATCAGTCTGCCGGGGCAGGCCTGCTCACACCACCCACTCCTCTGGGAACTTTTGCCACCGCTCGGCTCCAGGCGGCACACATGGACGGGGGATCTCTGCCACATTCAACCACTTCTCGCACACAGACGACGCCATATTAGAACACGGTGTCCCTGTCACGACGCACAAACCCGAATGATCTGTACATCTATTCAGCCCCTCGAGTTGTCACTGAGATCCTGGAAGCAAGAGACTGTCCTTCATTAGCTTCTGAATCCTTCCCAAAAAGCCTGATATAGTCTCAGCGCCACTGGCAGCTAGATTGGAGTCTGAGGTTGGCGGTGAAAACAAAGCATTGCAGTATTTATCAGTCTGTAAATCTCCAGGTGAAGCACGCGTGGACGGTATCTGGGGGGGTATTTTGCTGTTACTGGAAGCCCACGGGGCTGTCCATGAGTGGGCTGGAACCATACAGGTCAGAAGGATCTTGGAGCTCAGTCTCACGAGTCTGAGCATGGCCTTCCTCGCACTCCTCTTCCGCCGCTGCTCCGCGACTGGAGCTCTGCGACCTGGCCATGGCGCCGTAGCTGTGGTGGGCCGGGGACGGCATGGGAGTCAAACCGAGCTCCGGCTCCAGCAACACGGATGCCACAAACAGCTGAGGGAGGAAGACCAACATGCTGGTTACATCCCTTCATCAACAGAATGAGATTCAGTTATGTAGTTTAACTAAATCAGCAATGTTTTCATTCAAGAAGTGTGTACATGCAGTATTTCAAATGAGTTGATGGTGATTGTCGAGTTGCGGTTTGCACTGTGAGGTCACCTGGATGTGTGTGTGTGTGTGTGCTTCCCAAATTACTCAAAAAACTAACATATTTTAGGTCCGACTCCAAAAGAAAAAGCAGATTATTATTATTATTACAAATATTATTATTGTTATTATTATTATCCATCCATCCAGTTCTATACCTGCTTATTCCAATTAAGGGTTACAGGGGGGTGGAGCCTATCCCAGCAGTCACATGGCACAAGGCAGGGTAGACCCTGGACAGAATGCCAGTCGTCTTCTTATTATTATTATCATTAATATTTTGCATGTTACAAGCAAATAAATAAATAGAATCAGGAACAAGTGAAAAGTCGCTTGATAAAATTTACTGAAATAAGGTCTTGAAAGTTTGAGCTTTATTATGCTCACATTAGTAAGTGTTACATCTTTTACAAAGACAGGAAACAGAATCTTAAAAATCTTATAGTGTGTCAAAAAAAAAAATCCTGCTTCATCTCTGGTATGACTCAAAACAAGATGTTTCCAAGATACTTTATTTTAATAAGATTTTGAAGACATATTTTCTAAAAACAAGTCCTTATATCCTTCTGAAGTTTTACTTAAGTGACTGCTTCTTATATTAAGTAGAAGTAGATATTTTGAGGAGAAATTAGACAAAAACACTTGGTAAGAGCTTGTCTTTTTACAGTGTATCTTGTTACCCTGTGTGTGTGTGTGTGTGTGTGTGTGTGTGTGTGTGTGTGTGTGTGTGTGTGTGTGTGTGTGTGTGTGTGTGTGTGTGTGTGTGTGTGTGTGTGTGTGTGTGTGTGTGTGTGTGTGTGTGTGTGTGTGTAACTAAAAACAGCTGGATGGATTTTCACAAAATATTGTTCAGATATCTCGAGATGATTAATTTTGGAGGAGCATCGGACAAAGGCCAACAAAAACATGATGCAACTAGAAGCACTCGGAGAGCGCAAACCTCCACCAAGGCCATAGGATCGCTGACATCACATGGAATAGCAGAGGGCATTTTTTGGACAGTTCACTCGCCTGGCATAAATGTTTTATTATTGCTGTTAACAGCTCTCCCTGCATCCCACAATCAAGTTTTATGTCTCTTTTTTCAGGACAACCTGTGCTTTCAAAATATATATGCTATAGTTGTGTTTTATAAGTGTAATAAAGGTTTACAATTAGAAATAAGAAAGGAAAAAGTATAGCGGAAAAATTTTCCACACACATTTATTCAAAACACAGAGCAAACTATAATAAACTAGTAACATATCATTCCTAAAAACGATCTTTGGTGTGTCACGTGAGGTGAATCTGCCCTACGATTGGATTTTGGAAAGCCATGTGACAGTGAACAAATTCCGATTGGACACTCACATTGCTCGTCATCACACAGCTTCTATGAGGAGTACAAAGATGGTGGATGGTGGCTCGAAAGTCTGCGGAGTTAACTTTTCAGCAAAAAAAAAAAAAAATAAAAGTACGTTTCTATCTCATATCATTAAAAAGTTATTTATAATTTAGTAAAGCTTGGTCTCAGCCGTCGTATACAACGGCATCAGCCCCAGAGGGTTAAACCCTTAGATCTTCAGCAAATGTATTTATAAAGAGAAACTGCATGAACTACACAAGTTTTTTATTTTCTAATAACAAGTTTATTCAATGAGGAGAAACAAATGCTAAATCATTGTTGTGTCGTAACTTAATTTTTGTTCAGCCTTTGTGACCCATCTTCATGAAGTTAGATGCAAAAATGTTGAAATTGGCCCTATCCTGCAATGACAATCCTTAAAGAATCCTTAAAAAATTACTGGATCTGGATCGTGTTCTGGCTCATTACCAAAATTTAATGACCTCTAAGTTAGGCCAAGATACACCCCTGGTAAAAATTTCATTCAAATCCGTTGAGGATTTTTTGAGTAATTCTGCTAACAAACCAACCAACCAACAAACAAACGGATGCGGCCGAAAACATAACCTCCTTGGCAGAGGTAAAAAACCTATTTCCTGATATTTGCTCCACAACCCATAGGGCAAGAGAGATGATCTAAAGTTTCTAATGTTCTGCAAAAATATTTGTGATTGACTGGCGTGAGTGGTGGTATGAAGTCACCAGGAGGTCATAAAAGGAAGCCATGTTTGTTCAAAGAATACACATCTCGCACTCCATGAGGTTACCGTGCTCCCCATTTGTAAATGAGTCCGGTTTGGGAGTGATAAAACAACAGGAAGTTGTATTAGCTTTCAACAAAATAAAATGATGAAGGATTCTACACAAATTATCACCACCACTTTTTGAAATCAAAATACTGTGCACACGTTTCACCTGCGTTTTAGTGCAGCAGATAAGAGAATATTTACAGAGGAATCCTTCAAATGGTGATGCAAGCACCAAATTTGGCACAAATTCTCTTTCGAAAAAGCAGAGTGCCCACTTGATTTTTCAATAGGTGGCCAAGTCGGGGTCAACTGAAGAATTAGACAGGGGTCAAAATTTAAAAATACATCATATTGAAAGGTATTCCATATTATTTGTCTGATCATAAAGATTTAACAAAGGTATACTTTGGACTATCTATGACTGAATTCTATAGCGTTATGAGGCAAAAAATAATACAAATGGTGAGAAAGCTCCATTTCAATTTGTACAGAGGTTAAAAAAATAAAGTTGCTCCAATTTTGGTAAAAAATGATGCAAATTATTGGTTGAACTAATAGGATTAATAAATGGAATAGTTTTGACTGTGTTGCATGCTTGGTCTGCAAAGTAAAGGTCAAACAATGTCAACACCCATTGGATTCTATGACATGTGACATATGTAAGAGAAACCCGTAACATGACAACTAAGCATGACACATGATGCAAACTATTCCTTTTTAAAACCCTATTAACTCAACCAATAATTTACATTAATGTTTTCCAAAATTAGAGCAACCCTGTACAAACTGAAATTGACCTTTATCACCAGTCTTGCTGTTTTTACCTCATAACTCCATAACATTCAGTCACAGATAGTCCAAACTATACCTTTTTGGAATCTCTGTGATTAGGCAAATAATGTGGTATAGATTTCAATATGACTGGAGCATCTTTTCATTTTGACCCCTGTGTAAATCCTGTGTAATAACTGTCTGCCTATTGAAAATTCAAGTGGCCACCCTACCTTTTCAAAACGGTAATGTCTAAGGTGTATTTGTGCCAAATTAGATGCTTGCATCACAATTTGAAAGATTTCTTCACTTTGCCGCTGCACTATTTCATATGAAGTTTAAATTATTTTGAGTAGAAATTTGACAAATTAGGTAAGATTTTGTGTTTTTTGAAAGGAAACCAGTGGCAAAAAGACAGAAAACCACATTTTAAAACCAAAGCAGATTACACATATATTATCTTTGGTAAGAACCAACATATACTGTACGTCTTCTGTCCAAAAATATACTGTGTAGCATATTGGGTGTATTAAATGTGCAGGTGGGTGCAGGGGCACCGTCAGGGATTTTGGGCCCCATAAAAGGAAATCTTACTGGGCCACCCCCATATTATTTTGTCAGTATTATAATTGTATTAGAGGCCTCTATGGACCCCTGTCAATCGTGGGCTCCTAGAATCCTTCTCAATTTTTCTCCCCTTTTCGGCACCCCTTTGTGGGTGCGTCACTTATTGATATTGTTATTCATTGTGAATAATGTCCTCTCAGAGAAAATATTTCCATCAAGATTCATGAAAAAGAACGTGTAAAATTAACTCAATGGAATTCAATAAAAATGTAGCTGTATCTATTTTTGATTCAATTTTTAAAATCATAATAAACTGGTGCAGAAATTAGTGTACGAGGGCTGTCCGTAAAGTATAGGTCCTTTTTATTTTTTTCTAAAACTATATGGATTTCATTCATATGTTTTTACGTCAGACATGCTTGAACCCTCGTGCGCATGCGTGAGTTTTTCCACGCCTGTCGGTGACGTCATTCACCTGTGAGCACTCCTTGTGGGAGGAGTCGTCCAGCCCCTCGTCGGAATTCCTTTGTCTGAGAAGTTGCTGAGAGACTGGCGCTTTGTTTGATCAAAATTTTTTCTAAACCTGTGAGACACATCGAAGTGGACACGGTTCGAAAAATTAAGCTGGTCTTCAGTGAAAATTTTAACAGCTGATGAGAGATTTTGAGGTGATTCTGTCGCTTTAAGGACTTTTCACGGTGCGAGACGTCGCGCTGCGCTCTCAGGCGGCGTCATCAGCCTGTTTCAAGCTTAAAACCTCCACATTTCAGGCTCTATTGATCCAGGACGTCGTGAGAGAACAGAGAAGTTTCAGAAGAAGTCGGTTTCAGCATTTTATCCGGATATTCCACTGTTAAAGGAGATTTTTTTAATGAAAGACGTGCAGGCGGATTGCAGCGTCGGCTCGCAGCCGCCGCGACGCTCCGCCACAGGAAAAACACCTCTGTTGGAAGCCTTGAGGACAAGTTGGAACATCTCCAGCTGATAAACAATTTCTCATATACTCACTCCACTGAAAGCCATCAAAAGCCGCCTGGATTTTACAAATGGTTATCAACACGGAGGTGTTTTTCCTGTGCTGCCGCACCGCGTCGGCTGCGTCCCGACGCGCGGACCCGTCCGCACGTCTTTCATTAAAAAAATCTCCTTTAACAGTGGAATATCCGGATAAAATGCTGAAACCGACTTCTTCTGAAACTTCTCTGTTCTCTCACGACGTCCTGGATCAATAGAGCCTGAAATGTGGAGGTTTTAAGCTTGAAACAGGCTGATGACGCTGCCTGAGAGTGCTGCATGACGTCTCGCACCGTGGGAAGTCCTTAAAGCGACAGTATCACCTCAAAATCTCTCATCAGCTGTTAAAATTTTCACTGAAAACCAGCTTAATTTTTCGAACCATGTCCACTTCGATGTGTCTCACAGGTTTAGAAAAAATTTTGATCAAACAAAGCGGCAGTCTCTCAGCAACTTCTCAGACAAAGGAATTCTGACGAGGGGCTGGACGACTCCTCCCACAAGGAGTGCTCACAGGCGAATGACGTCACCGACAGGCGTGGAAAAACTCACGCATGCGCACGAGGGTTCAAGCATGTCTGACGTAAAAACATATGAATGAAATCCATATAGTTTTTGAAAAAAATAAAAAAGGACCTATACTTTACGGACAGACCTCGTATACGGACAAAAATGTGATACTGTACACTGGATGCAGTCGAGGATGGAACAGTACTCCTGTCTGCATCACTGAACGTCCCCTCAGCTGGCTGGTCGGACATCTGGAACAAAGAACAAACACATGATGGCACGCCGCTCTGAAAAAATATTATTCATCCAGTATTAGTGCATTATTCTGGAAGAGCTAACCTGGTAGCTGGTCGACTTGTCCGGCCGCTTCCTAAGGCACAAGCGGAAGAAGGAGAGTGTGATACAGGAGAGCAGAGACACGAAGGTGAAGAGGGTGATGGGCTGCATCGGACCTGTGACAGCGAGCAGATCACAGAAGCAATAACACCGTCATTATCTGGTCATAGATAATTACGAGAACTGTATCTGGGTAAGGATGGTGGTGAGGGAGTACCCAGTCTGAGCACGGAAAAGAAGAGCAGCCAGAACATACAGAGGATGGGAGCCACAATGACGTGGCTGATGGCTGCTCTGTGAATCCGCTGGTTGAGTTTGGTGGGAACGTACGCGTAGTAGATGTTGTAGCGGTCCACCATGTGCTTCAGGATCACATAGAGCAGCCCTACAGAAGGACAAGCATGGACTGATCACTACAAAAAGTACAAAAGACACATGCAATTCAGAGATGTTTGCTTTCTCTGTTGCACTTATATGTATAGTAGTGTTCAGAATAATAGTAGTGCTTTGTGACTAAAAAGATTAATCCAGGTTTTGAGTATATTTCTTATTGTTACATGGGAAACAAGGTACCAGTAGAATCAGTAGATTCTCACAAATCCAACAAGACCAAGCATTCATGATATGCACACTCTTAAGGCTATGAAATTGGGCTATTAGTAAAAAAAAGTAGAAAAGGCCACCCAGATCTTGGTGTGCATTTTTTACCTACTTAAAAATGTCATTTTTACCCTGTGTCCATTTTTACCATTATCCATTCCCTCACAATGGAAGAGATACTCCTCCTCTGAGTTTCCCAATGTAAGCTTTTGTTTGACACAAATTCATTCCAGCAGTACCCAAGGACCCTCTGTAGAGACGTAGTACCAAAGACATCTAGTGGTGAGTGGTCAACATCCAAGTCTCACAACCATATAAGAAGACAGGAAGCACTAGGACCCTAAAGACGTGGATCATTGCTCTCCTAAAAAGGTACCAACATCACCAAACTCCTCTGTCCAGCCTCCTCATGACTCCATAAGCTCTTCCCAAGCATCTCTCTATCTCAAAGGCCAATGAGCCAGCAACATGCCAAAGATAAGTGAAAGTGTCTACAGGTTCGACACTTTCACCCCATACAGATACACAAGAAGTCATCGAAAGCCTGGATCTCAGGACAACTGCAAACACATCACTCAGATTGTCCAGTGCTGCAATCACTGATTCCACAAAGATCCCAGCACAGTCCAAGAAATCACGGTCAGTAAAGCTTTCCAGCAAGGGCAAGTTGGTGGTTTCCACACCGTAATGAAACAACAGGCCCATGTAAGCATTAAACAATGTAGGAGCCAGAAAATATCCCTGTGCCATTTGTGCATTGAAACATGTATTTTATATCCATCTGTGATGTCTTATCTAACTTAGAGCAAGACTCCGACACCCACACATGGACTAACATCTCCGAAACAAACTGCTGAACAGGTCGGCAGAGACCTCAGTGGTTCGCTGCCTAATCAAATCATTCATTCATCATCAATCACTAGAGCATAACCTTGTTTGTTAATAAGTGACTATTTCACATTTCTGTTTCATGTTTAACTTCAAACAGATCTGGTGGTTGAGTGAAAATCTTGGCTCCTCTTTTGTGGTTGCGCTTGGTCAGGTTAGGGTTGTTAACAGGAGAACGACACGCCGCCGCCGCAGGGTCGGGTTTATGAAAGAACCCGTTCGGACTGAGGATTCGAGTGCAGAAATAAATAGAATCGCGGCGAGCTCTGGGCAGAGACAGAAACAAGAGTGGGCGTCTGGCTTGCATCTCACTGCGTCTGAGTGTCTGGGACTACAGCAGCAAATTCACACCGTCTGCAACGGGCTGGCAGGCACAAGGTGGTAAGAAGAAGAAGAACTAAATCAAAATCAAATCAATTTTATTTATATAGCGCCAAATCACAACAAACGGTTGCCCCAAGGCGCTTTATACTGTAAGGCAAAGCCATACAATAATTACGGAAAAACCCCAACGGTCAAAACGACCCCCTGTGATCAAGCACTTGGCGACAGTGGGAAGGAAAAACTCCCTTACAAACCCTAGGAACTACAAGTAAGCCTGCAGTCTGAGAGCGAAGCGCTCTACTGGGGTGATATGGTACTATGAGGTCCCTAAGATAAGATGGGACCTGATTATTCAAAACCTTATAAGTAAGAAGAAGAATATTAAATTCTATTCTAGAATTAACAGGAAGCCAATGAAGAGAGGCCAATATGGGTGAAATATGCTCTCTCCTTCTAGTCCCCGTCAGTACTCTAGCTGCAGCATTTTGAATTAACTGAAGGCTTTTCAGGGAACTTTTAGGACAACCTGATAATAATGAATTACAATAGTCCAGCCTAGAGGAAATAAATGCATGAATTAGTTTTTCAGCATCACTGTGAGACAAGACCTTTCTAATTTTAGAGATATTGTGCAAATGCAAAAAAGCAGTCCTACATATTTGTTTAATATGTGCATTGAATGACATATCCTGATCAAAAATGACTCCAAGATTTCTCACAGTATTACTAGAGGTCAGGGTAATGCCATCCAGAGTAAGGATCTGGTTAGACACCATGTTTCTAAGATTTGTGGGGCCAAGTACAATAACTTCAGTTTTATCTGAGTTTAAAAGCAGGAAATTAGAGGTCATCCATGTCTTTATGTCTGTAAGACAATCCTGCAGTTTAGCTAATTGGTGTGTGTCCTCTGGCTTCATGGATAGATAAAGCTGGGTATCATCTGCGTAACAATGAAAATTTAAGCAATGCTGTCTAATAATACTGCCTAAGGGAAGCATGTATAAAGTGAATAAAATTGGTCCTAGCACAGAACCTTGTGGAACTCCATAATTAACCTTAGTCTGTGAAGAAGATTCCCCATTTACATGAACAAATTGTAATCTATTAGATAAATATGATTCAAACCACCGCAGCGCAGTGCCTTTAATACCTATGGCATGCTCTAATCTCTGTAATAAAATTTTATGGTCAACAGTATAAAAAGCAGCACTTAGGTCTAACAGAACAAGCACAGAGATGAGTCCACTGTCTGAGGCCATAAGAAGATCATTTGTAACTTTCACTAATGCTGTTTCTGTACTATGATGAATTCTAAACCCTGACTGAAACTCTTCAAAGAGACCATTCCTCTGCAGATGATCAGTTAGCTGTTTTACAACTACCCTTTCAAGAATTTTTGAGAGAAAAGGAAGGTTGGAGATTGGCCTATAATTGGCTAAGATAGCTGGGTCAAGTGATGGCTTTTTAAGTAATGGTTTAATTACTGCCACCTTAAAAGCCTGTGGTACATAGCCAACTAATAAAGATAGACTGATCATATTTAAGATCGAAGCATTAATTAATGGTAGGGCTTCCTTGAGCAGCCTGGTAGGAATGGGGTCTAATAGACATGTTGATGGTTTGGAGGAAGTAACTAATGAAAATAACTCAGACAGAACAATCGGAGAGAAAGAGTCTAACCAAATACCGGCATCACTGAAAGCAGCCAAAGAGAACGATACGTCTTTGGGATGTTATGAGTAATTTTTTGTCTAATAGTTAAAATTTTATTAGCAAAGAAAGTCATGAAGTCATTACTAGTTAAAGTTAAAGGAATACTTGGCTCAATAGAGCTCTGACTCTTTGTCAGCCTGGCTACAGTGCTGAAAAGAAACCTGGGGTTGTTCTTATTTTCTTCAATTAGTGATGAGTAGTAAGATGTCCTAGCTTTATGGAGGGCTTTTTTATAGAGCAACAGACTCTTTTTCCAGGCTAAGTGAAGATTTTCTAAATTGGTGAGACGCCATTTCCTCTCCAACTTACGGGTTATCTGCTTTAAGCTGCAAGTTTGTGAGTTATACCACGGAGTCAGGCACTTCTGATTTAAAGCTCTCTTTTCAGAGGAGCTACAGCATCCAAAGTTGTCCTCAATGAGGATATAAAACTACTGACGAGATAAATCTATCTCACTCACAGAGTTTAGGTAGCTACTCTGCCCTGTGTTGGTATATGGCATTAGAGAACATAAAGAAGGAATCATATCCTTAAACCTAGTTACAGTGCTTTCTGAAAGATTTCTACTGTAATGAAACTTATTCCCCACTGCTGGGTAGTCCATCAGAGTAAATGTAAATGTTATTAAGAAATGATCAGACAGAGGGGGGTTTTCAGGGAATACTGTTAAGTCTTCAACTAAGGTATGATTAAAGTGGTGGGTGGACTCATTTACATTTTGAGCAAAGCCAATCGAGTCTAACAATAGATTAAATGCAGTGTTGAGGCTGTCATTCTCAGCATCTGTGTGGATGTTAAAATCGCCCACTATAATTATCTTATCTGAGCTAAGCACTAAGTCAGACAAAAGGTCTGAAAATTCACAGAGAAACTCACAGTAACGACCAGGTGGACGATAGATAATAACAAATAAAACTGGTTTTTGGGACTTCCAATTTGGATGGACAAGACTAAGAGTCAAGCTTTCAAATGAATTAAAGCTCTGTCTGGGTTTTTGATTAATTAATAAGCTGGAATGGAAGATTGCTGCTAATCCTCCGCCCCGGCCCGTGCTACGAGCATTCTGGCAGTTAGTGTGACTCGGGGGTGTTGACTCATTTAAACTAACATATTCATCCTGCTGTAACCAGGTTTCTGTAAGGCAGAATAAATCAATATGTTGATCAATTATTATATCATTTACTAACAGGGACTTAGAAGAGCAAGACCTAATGTTTAATAGACCACATTTAACTGTTTTAGTCTGTGGTGCAGTTGAAGGTGCTATATTATTTTTTCTTTTTGAATTTTTATGCTTAAATATATTTTTGCTGGTTATTGGTGTTCTGGGAGCAGGCACCGTCTCTACGGGGATGGGGTAATGAGGGGATGGCAGGGGGAGAGAAGCTGCAGAGAGGTGTGTAAGACTAGAAGGAGAAGGGTGGAGGTGTGCTTACCGAAGGGTGTAATGATGGGACACGTGATGCTGTAGGTCATACTGACTGCAAAGATACACATGGTCCAGGCGTACTCCAGGCCAAACTGGAACTCGTAGGCCTGGCTCTGCAGAGCAGAACCACAAACACAGCTCGGTCAAACGGAAGCAAAGTCCACCCGACATGAAAACAGCACAGTGGGTATGAACGGCTGACCCGTTTGATATGAATGCGTTCAGCCTGCGACTTGGCGACGCAAAGGCGCAGGGCGTAAACTGTCAGCGCCGGGATGCGAAGCAGCTCCATGGCTGTGCCAATTAGACTGGACGTAATCACGTAGTTGACGAAGAATGCCCCGTTGTCTGGAAGAAACACGCACCTGCACAAAGAGAGAGAGATGGTTCAAAGACACCAAAACGAGTCTCGCAGGAACAACTCTGCTCAAGTTCCCCTTCCTTCATAACTGCCTGATTGATACCAAAATTGGTACATATGTTGTAAAAGCCTTCTGCTGAAAAGCGTTACTTGTCAAAGAGACGCTTATTAATGTTTGCTGTGGGTTACTGCAGACTACGCGCTTGTTTTAAGAGATAGAAAAGGGTTTCTTACTGGAATTTGACATCCTTCTCATCCAGGAAGTTGACATCAAAGAGCCATGTGAAGAACAAGTCCAGACTACAGGAAGAATAAAATATGAAAAGACCATAAAGTTATGTTCAAAAATCATTGGTGTAGAAAAAAATAATGCAAATATGCAAAAACTAGAGCGCGCCGTTCATAGAGTGCAAACCTCTGCCAACATTAGTTTCCAGTTCCACAAATTTTCACATTGGTATTGTTTTTTTTACAAAGTCCTGTTAGAAGTGGCTTTTCATAAGCTAAAATATAATACAAAATATAGATGAAAAGGGCTTTTCAATGTTAAAATCAAATAACTGCTCAACCAGTAATACGGATCAGATGTGGATCAAACTTAGTCTATTCATTGAGAGTGCCAGTTTGCATCTCATTGTCACAAATGAGAGTGATTGAGGCACTTTTGATTGAGATATAATGCAAAATGTACATCAAATGGCCTTTTCAATATTAAATTCAAATGTCCACAAAATCCACAATCTGGATCAGATCAGAATCAAACTTTGTCAGGAGACAGTGAGTGCCAGTCTGCATCTCACTTTCAAATATGAGAGTGATTGGGGCACGTTTGATTAAGATATAATGTAAAATATACGAGGTCTGTCCGTAAAGTATAGGTCCTTTTTATTTTTTTCTAAAACTATATGGATTTCATTCATATGTTTTTACGTCAGACATGCTTGAACCCTCGTGCGCATGCGTGAGTTTTTCCACGCCTGTCGGTGACGTCATTCGCCTGTGAGCACTCCTTGTGGGAGGAGTCGTCCAGCCCCTCGTCGGAATTCCTTTGTCTGAGAAGTTGCTGAGAGACTGGCGCTTTGTTTGATCAAAATTTTTTCTAAACCTGTGAGACACATCGAAGTGGACATGGTTCGAAAAATTAAGCTGGTCTTCAGTGAAAATTTTAACAGCTGATGAGAGATTTTGAGGTGATTCTGTCGCTTTAAGGACTTTTCACGGTGCGAGACGTCGCTCAGCGCTCTCAGGCGGCGTCATCAGCCTGTTTCAAGCTTAAAACCTCCACATTTCAGGCTCTATTGATCCAGGACGTCATGAGAGAACAGAGAAGTTTCAGAAGAAGTCGGTTTCAGCATTTTATCCGGATATTCCACTGTTAAAGGAGATTTTTTTAATGAAAGACGTGCGGGCGGATTGCAGCGTCGGCTCGCAGCCGCCGCGACGCTCCGCCACAGGAAAAACACCTCTGTTGGAAGCCTTAAGGACAAGTTGGAACATCTCCAGCTGATAAACAATTTCTCATATACTCACTCCACTGAAAGCCATCAAAAGCCAACTGGATTTTAACAAATGGTTATCAACACGGAGGTGTTTTTCCTGTGCCGCCGCGCCGCATCGGCTGCGTCCCGACGCGCGGACCCGTCCGCACGTCTTTCATTAAAAAAATCTCCTTTAACAGTGGAATATCCGGATAAAATGCTGAAACCGACTTCTTCTGAAACTTCTCTGTTCTCTCACGACGTCCTGGATCAATAGAGCCTGAAATGTGGAGGTTTTAAGCTTGAAACAGGCTGATGACGCCGCCTGAGAGCGCAGCGCGACGTCTCGCACCGTGAAAAGTCCTTAAAGCGACAGAATCACCTCAAAATCTCTCATCAGCTGTTAAAATTTTCACTGAAAACCAGCTTAATTTTTCGAACCGTGTCCACTTCGATGTGTCTCACAGGTTTAGAAAAAATTTTGATCAAACAAAGCGCCAGTCTCTCAGCAACTTCTCAGACAAAGGAATTCCGACGAGGGGCTGGACGACTCCTCCCACAAGGAGTGCTCACAGGCGAATGACGTCACCGACAGGCGTGGAAAAACTCACGCATGCGCACGAGGGTTCAAGCATGTCTGACGTAAAAACATATGAATGAAATCCATATAGTTTTTGAAAAAAATAAAAAGGACCTATACTTTACGGACAGCCCTCGTACATTAAATGGGGTTTTCAATGTTAAATTTCAATGGTCACAAAATCTGTAATGTGGATCAGATCTGGATCAAACTTTGTCATGTTATAGCGAATGCCGGTCTCCACCTCACTTTCAAATTTGAGAGTGATTGGGGCATGTTTGATTAAGATATAATGTAAAATATACATTAAAAGGGGTTTTTAATGTTAAATTTAAATGGTCACAAAATCTGTGATGTGGGTCAGCTCCAGATCAAACCTTGCCAGTCGAGAAAGAATACCATCCTACATAACTCTGTCAAACATGAAAGAAATCTGATCTTTTTGACAGAGTTATGAATTTTTAAAAATTTATTCAATGTTAAAGATAGGGATTTTCCCAATTATTCAAGATTTTTTTTTCCGACTTTGCCCTTTGACGTATTACATTGAAAACTGAATCAGTTCTTGCCTACCAAGATATGAATCTTCAGTAAAAATTTCATAATGATATATGAAAAATTGTGGGCTCCAGGCTGTTCACAAACCTTGGCAGAGGTAATAATGAAAATCTACTAAACAGTTGCAAATTTATGACAAAGAGTGACAAGTACTAAATATAAAACAAATACTCATCTCATGTGACTTCCCTTTACTATAAAAACTGAACTATTTTTGGCAAAGTGACCCGAATAAATCTTTATTCATTGACAATTGTTCTGTTTGTGGTCTTTGTGGAAACATGCCCTGGGCTAGAAACCCTACAATCAATCAGGTTTTCTCAATCTGAAAATATCTTACTTTCTGTAATACACTAGTATTTTAAGAAAATAGGTCAATATAATATTAGTCTTTTCAAGAAAGAAACAAAAAATTGCATTTTAGTCCCTTACAGACTAATAAAGATCAAAAAACATTTATGTTTTATCACATTTATTCATTTAGTTTATTTTAACAAAACACTACAGTAAAAAACATATTGCACATTCATATATAATTAAGTAGATGATTTTTGTGACTGACTTTTTGAATACAAGCGCAACAAAACATGAAATTTAAAATGCAGATATCAGTAATAAGTTTGATAATAAATGAAAATTTAGAGTCGTGGAAATGCATTTATTGGCACACAAACAGAAATTCAAATTCCTTCATTACATCACTCATTTTTATGCCAATTTCTATATTCTGGGACAGACGTGAACACAGGCCCAAAAGCATTTTTAAAAAAATCTCCTCATGTTTTCAGTAAATATTTGGCAACTAAACTGAATAATTTAACAGCCCAGAATGCACCCTTCTGCAATTTTAAAAGTAAGTTATTTATTTATTTTTCAAAAATGCCTTCTCCGGGTGAAGACTGGCTGTTTCAAAACCGGTTCACAATCTAAATGAAATATGTGAAATGCTCAGGGTGATAATAGCAGCAAAGGAGCAAATCCTTTCCAAGGATGCAAACGGACATTTTTGTCTTTCTAATTTTACAATGCAGCTATGTAGGATGGTTTTTGGCTCTGTTCCATCGATTGCATGAACATGCACGCTGTGTTCAGAGCGTTCGACAAGAAGAAGTGAAGAGTTTTCAAGCAGTCTTTGAAGTGTAGAACAGAAAAGCTGAAGGTGGGCCACTGAGTCCAAACAGTTACCGGCCATCTCAGCCAGCAAGCAAAAACACATAATGTCCACCCAGTGAGGCGAGTAGCTGTTACGCCACCTACAGATGGTATTTAATGTGTGAAAGAATGGATGGGCAACAGTGTTCTCTGTGATTCCTTCACCTGAGGAAGAAGTTTAAAAAACCTACATAATGATAATGTTGAGTTTCAATCAGATTCTACTTCTACACAAAGATGATTAAACGTCATTCTAATCCAATTACATTTTTTCCGTGAATCTGATTGGTTAATCATGTGAATTTTCCATATAATATCGGGGTAACGGTGGCAAAATATTCCACCAGTTCACTTTTGGATGTATTACTCTGCACCCTGACCAGTGTTCTGATGAGGTCATTCCTGTTTAATATCATTCCTGTCCTCCGCGCAACTGCGCATGCACATGCATGCAGATGCACATGCATGCACATGCGAGCGCATGCGCAGTTGCGCATAGGACACAACTGTGCACACATGCGCAGTATTGTCGGGATGTGGAATTGTCGATTTATGCGACAAGATGCACAAATCGACAGAACAACAAGCACGCGCGCTGTTAGCTGAGAGCAAGAGAAAGTCACATACCGCTGCTGCCACCACCGCTGCCACCGCCGCTTTAATGGTTGAATTTCTGCACCGCCAAAATGGAATTTATTGATGTGGATTCTGATACAGAATTACCGTATCACATTTGATGGATTTTCACATTTGACAGATTACTCCACGCCCTGACCGCTGTTGGAGCGACGTGGCCTCGGCTCGACGGTAAGACACGCCGATCGAATTACCTACAGAAAAATAAACCATGCAAGCAATGGAATTGAATTAGAATGGGAATAACCCCTTGTGTCTGATGATTTGCGGATGTTCATTCTGTTATACGGTCGCAAATAGCGGTTTTATGGCTCTGCTGATGAGTCGCCGGTAAAGCTCAATTTACGACCATATAATCAGCACGAACGTCCGCAAATCATCAGACACAACAAGGTTATTCTCTAATAGATACTACTGTAGACTATTGATACTATTGTAGCATCTTTCAATAATCAGAATAATCAGGTCCCATCTTATCTTAGGGACCTCATAGTACCATATCACCCCAATAGAGCGCTTCGCTCTCAGACTGCAGGCTTACTTGTAGTTCCTAGGGTTTGTAAGAGTAGAATGGGAGGCAGAGCCTTCAGCTTTCAGGCTCCTCTCCTGTGGAACCAGCTCCCAATTCAGATCAGGGAGACAGACACCCTCTCTACTTTTAAGATTAGGCTTAAAACCTTCCTTTTTGCTAAAGCTTATAGTTAGGGCTGGATCAGGTGACCCTGAACCATCCCTTAGTTATGCTGCTATAGACTTAGACTGCTGGGGGGTTCCCATAATGCACTGAGTGTTTCCTTCTCTTTTTGCTCTGTATGCACCACTCTGCATTTAATCATTAGTGATTGATCTCTGCTCCCCTCCACAGCATGTCTTTTTCCTGGTTCTCTCCCTCAGCCCCAACCAGTCCCAGCAGAAGACTGCCCCTCCCTGAGCCTGGTTCTGCTGGAGGTTTCTTCCTGTTAAAAGGGAGTTTTTCCTTCCCACTGTAGCCAAGTGCTTGCTCACAGGGGGTCGTTTTGACCGTTGGGGTTTTTCCGTAATTATTGTATGGCCTTGCCTTACAATATAAAGTGCCTTGGGGCAACTGTTTGTTGTGATTTGGCGCTATATAAATAAAATTGATTTGATTTGATTCAATGGACAGACACAAAAACGGATGGACAGATGCTGCTGCGTGTGCATAAATATTCACGTTGTGACTCTGCAGAACTGGTGTACCTGGACAGACCAAGTGAGGGCAGGACGATCACCATGAAGACCAGCAGGAAGAAGCACTTGTGCATCGTCACCTGGTTCTCACCCGATCTGAGCAACAAACAAACACACAGGTAAAGACAGATGACTTCTCATGTGAGTTCATGAGCTTAAACTACATGTTGCACTCCAGAGAAAGAGTTAATTTGCACGCAGCACTTCGCACATCACGCCTGCACAACACGTTTGTGGGGGTGGTTATATAAAAAAGGGGGCGATCAAAGGTGCCGTCTCCTTATGCACAGTCACACCGCTCCTCCTGCTGCTAGTCACCATGTGCTGCTCCCTCTGTGCACGGTGGCTACTGTGCATATCATTATGTGCACACAGAGATCTCTATGACAACCTGCCCAGAATAACAGCGCAGCCAGAGTGACAGGGAGAAGGAGGGAGAGAGTTTAAAAAAAGAGATGGATAGAAAACAGAAATACTTGAGAGGAAGACACAATGAAGACGTGAACAGTAACCAGTGCCATGTCAGAGGTGAGGTGAGGGGCGGCTGATGGCCAGTGAGTACCTGGTCCAGTGGGACTCGAAGAAAGCCGAGTAGTAGACGATGAACGGCAGCAGCACCGAAAACGCCCACAGTAGGAGGGTCGAGAAGAACTCTGTAATGACTGGGCTCTGTATGGAGAAAACGGTGAGTTCCCCAGAGAGAAACAGGTTAGAAATCAGGTTCTGACCCAGTTCAAGGAGTGAAAACAAAAACCAGAAACACAAAGCCACAAACGTTACATTTTTATGTTCCGGAACAGAAACATTTATTTATTTAGGGGTGTACAGATCTGTTATTTCAAATCAGTATTGGTCTGATGTTGGCCAAAATTACTGAATTGGATTTTCTGAATTTGGGGGATGACAATCCAGGTCTTCTATTGCACTCCAGTGTAAAACTTGTGGCAAATTTCAATGCAGATGTGCAGATCTCTACCAGATCTGCACATCTGCCGTGGTGACCCTGAGAAACAAAAGGCAGCAAAAAAAAAACAAACAAAAAAAAAAACAACAACAAAAATGAGTGAGAGAGAGATGGAAAGTGAGAGTGAGTAATTTTAAACATTATGACAAAACTGAAAATCAAAGATGCTGTTTTAAATGTGTTTTTAATGACGTCTTACAGCTGATCTGCAGTACTGTCACAGCCCAGGAGGAGGCCACGGCCTGCACTATGAGAATCACTGCCACAGCATACACGGTCAAATTCAGACTTTTTTATGTCTGAAAGATGGATAATTTAATTGAATTAATTTATTTCATTTGTATGCGCCAAATCACAACAAAGTCGCCTCAAGGTGCTTCACACAAGTAAGGTCTAACCTTACCAACCCGCAGAGCAACAGTGGTAAGGAAAAACTCCCTCTGAGGAAGAAACCTCAAGCAGACCAGATTCAAAGGGGTGACCCTCTGCTAGGGCCATGCTACAGACATAAATTACAAAATGAATATACAGAAAATGTTGCTGGTGCACAAGACAGGAGGGTTTCAGAAACAGACACCACACCCATCTCTGGATGGAGCTGCACCGCTCACAGAGAGAAAAAAAACAGAATCGGGCATCACAAAGACAACAAATACAGTATAAATAAGCAGCACGAAGAACAAAAGAAATACTAAGGTGATCGCCGGCCACTAGTCCTAAGCTTCACTAAAAGACCCAGAATTTAGATAAAGTTGAGGTAGCAGCCCGCTCTGTTTACTAATAAAATTAATTTAAAAGGGTAAAAAGCATAGTAGCATACTATGCCAGTATGCTAGCCATACGAAAAGGAAAATAAGTGCGTCTTAAGTCCGGACTTGAAAGTCTCTACAGAATCTGACTGTTTTATTGACGCAGGGAGATCATTCTACAGAACAGGGGCACGATAAGAGAAAGCTCTGTGACCCACAGACTTCTTATTCACCTTAGGGACACAAAGTAGTCCTGCACCCTGAGAACGGCACCGGTACGCAGGGTTTAATTAGGTCAGCTAAGGAGGTGCCAGTCCATGAACAATTTTATAGGCTAGTAGCAGAACCTTAAAATCTGATCTCACTGGGACAGGAAGCCAGTGAAGAGATGCCAAAATGGGTGTAATGTGGTCGCACTTTCTGCTTCGTGTCAAAAGTCTGGCAGCAGCATTTTTAACCAATTGGAGAGCCCTAATGCTGGACTGTAATAAACGAGAAAATAAAACATTGCAGTAGTCCAATTGAGAAGAGACAAACGCATGAATCAGGGTCTCAGCATCAGCCATAGACATAATGAGACAAAGGTGGAAGAAAGCAGTCCTCGTAATATCTCTAATGTGGAATTCAAAGGACAACAAAGGATCACAAATTACCCCAAGGTTCCTCACTTTGTCAATGTGATGCATGACATATGAGCCTAGGTTAAGCGTTAGCTGGTCAAATTGATGCTGATGTCTCACTGGACCAAGAACCATCATTTCAGTCTTATCAGAGTTTAAAAGCAGGAAGTTACAAGACATCCAGCAAGGTTTTTATGTGAATAAGCAGTTATTGGCATGTATATCTGAGTATCATCAGCATAGCAGTGAAAAGTAATCCCAAAACGCCACAATATGTGCCCAAGGGGTGTTATATAAAGGGAGAAAAGCAGGGGGCCTAAGACGGACCCCTGTGCAAACCCAAATTTCATATCACTAAGGTTAGAAGTAGTGTTATTGTACAAAACACAGTGACAATGACTGGTCAGGTATAACGTCAACCACGCAAGGGCATTCCCAGTAATCCCAAAATAAGATCATTCACCACTTTAGTGAGAGCTGTCTCTGTGGATGATGCTAATCACACAGCCTTACTACATAGAACATTATTAAACAATGTATCATTTTGGTTCTAACAGGTTTGTTCTAAGGGGGGAATAACTATAAGGTGGAACCCGAAACCGGAAATATTATAATACACATATTGTTCGGAACTAACATATTGACATAGAAAAAAAGTCTGGTTTGACGCCCCAGTCTTAATCTACCTTAGAGTTAGTTACATGTTTAAAATTTAAAGCTAAGCATGATCAAAGTTCAAAAATTCTGTTTATCCATGCAGAAGCGTCCCCACTAGAAGCGCCTTGTTTAACATTTCAGTGGTTAATATGATCTCTGTAAGTTCATATGCAGTAAAGAAAGAAAACATCTAAGAGAGATGGCAGTGCGTCTGGGGGAAGTTGATGTCTGACCCTGAGGCTCTCCACCGGCCTGGTGACATTGAACTTGTCCATGGTGTTGACGATGATGGCGGGAGTGGTGAGGAAAAACAGCAGGAGAAAGAGAAGGATGTTGAGGAGGACACATCGGAGCCACCAGCGGGATCCACACACGGACAGGTTTTCCCTGGCGACAGGAAAAAAAAAGAACAAACAAAAATGCTTTGCTGTCGGTACGCAGTTTCACAAAAACAGGCCCTGACGTGCTTTTCCAGCATGCACGGTCCAAAACCGGAATTAACAAAACCAGTTTGTCTCTGCGTTCTGACTAAAGCCCACAGCCGGCAGCCAATCGGGCATGAAGTGCACGCAGCGAGCGTTACCATCTCACTGGTTAATCTCACATACATATGCATCAGTCATCTGTTACATAATGCCGTCTGGACCGCTGTAATTTGCCTTTTTGGAATCTGCACAATACCGTGTATCACATGTATTAATAGAGATCAGTGGAGTTGTTTTTGAGAGGTTGACTAAAATCTCAGTGAGGGAATCATCTCCACATCTAAATGTCTGGATCCTGATGAAGACCAATATCCATCTGGACAAGACTGAGTTAAAGATTAAACCCAGTCAAGTCAGTGATTGACACCGTGGTTACACACCTATGTTCTGATTTTCACGGAAAAAAGCATGACTTTTCTTTTTTAAGGATTTCATAGGTCTGCGAAAATGAAATAAAGGGATATTTTTCTACATTTGCCTCAGTTTAATTCAAACCCAATATTCCAGAACAGCTTTCTGCTGCACGTTCCTGGTTTCTCTGTCTTAATATTGTGACATTTTGTGTAACTGAAATTAAAAGTACAAAAGTAAATGGCAGCACAGTGGATAAGTGGTTAGCACTGTTGTCTCACAGCAAGAAGGTCATGGGTTTGATTCCCTCCTGTGGCCTTTCTCTGTGGAGTTTACATGTTCTCCCAGTGTTTGAGTGGGTTTCCTCCAGGTGCTCTGGTTTCCTCCCACATTTAAAGACATGCAGGTTAATTGGAAACTTGTCCAGGTCTCCTTTGCAAAAGAGGTCTCGATCTCAGCAGGACTAACCTGGTTAAATAAATAGTTTTTAAAGCAACAATTTGACTCTTGTTCATCATTTGAAAGGTAATTGGACTGCATCTCTGTAGCGCTTTTCCATCTGAAGCAGATGGTCAATATGCTTTACAATGATGCCTCATATTCACCCATTCACACCCTGATGTCAGTGTGCTGTCATGCAAGGTGCTCAACTGCACACCAGGAAAAAGCTGTGGATTAACGCCCTTGCCCAACTGTGTTTTTCTGGTCTGATGGGGATTTGAACCAAGGATCATCTGTTCTCACGTCCACCACTTTAATATCACCTCCCTGCATTTAAGGCCCAAAATCTCCTCAGTTTGGTGAGAAGAGAGGGTATCATCATTCCACTGACATGACTGGGAGAGTAAGTTTGTTTACAGTGATCCTGCTGACATATTTAGGTTTATTAAAGCTTAAGAAGCAGCAGATAAGTGTTTTCCACAGGTGTTGGCACTGACCAGATGATGTCAGAGGGAGCCGGGGCGTAGCTGACCAACCACTTTTGAGACTGGACCACGGTGGTGATGCTGGACTGCTGGGGTCTTCGGTGGCAGCGCACCCAACTGTAGTCCTTCACAATGCTACGAAACAAAAGAAGACGTGCAACTTTTAACTGCGCAGCAGGCGATCTGCAGAGGTCACGTGACGGACATGACCTCACGCCGTTGTATACTCACGCGGCGGTCATCCTCTCATCACGGAACGTCACAAAGGCTATGCCCAGCCTCTTCATGGAGGTTCGATTCTTCTCGGCGTTAAACTCGTCTGTCCACTTCTCTTCTAACTCGCTGTAGTACTGTTCTGCATCTACCTGCAGGAAAACAACAATTACAAAAAAAGTCACAGCAGGCAAACGTTACTCACCTAGTCTCAAATACCAAATTTTAGGCATTTAGATTGCACCGCCATCTGGTGGTGAAATCCTATGCAGCAACCACCAAAAGTCTGATGCTGCAGCGTGACAAAAACAAACCTTTTCAAAGCCACAAAAGTCACAGCAGAATATCCGAGCGCACGGATGAGTCTTGATCATGATCTTTCCCTCTTTCTGAGCCTTTGTGGTGAAATACAGTCGTCCTTTCATCGCTTTGCGCCTGCAAACAGCAAAACACTCACATCCTAATCATTAACTCTGCTATTCTGATCCATGCTTGGGCCTCCCTGTGCCTTATTTCACCCATCTTACCCCCATCTCAGTAGGTAAAGCTTGTATTTTATTTTATTTTTTTAAGACTGGGTGTCTCCTGGTTCTTTTTACTGGCAGTGCAGGGAAGCCCAGGTGCAGGATGGATGATGGGTAACCAGAGCGGTTGCTACTGTACCTTTCCAAGTCCAGCCTCATCAGCTTGTGGACATCAAAGCAGAAACGGATGTCAGTGACGGTACAGCTGGGGTAGGCTTCACTGGAGGACGGAGCAAAATCAGCACATGAAGAGTTCAGATACAAAACCCAGTATCTCCAAAACCATAAATTTTTAGTTGAGGCCAACATGTATTTGGCTGTCAAGGGGTCCATCAGTGTGCAAAATATGAAAGAATTTGAACAAACTGCTTTCATTTTATTGATGAAAGTCTGTGCATTTCCGAATATGTTTCCTTTAAATCTCCATTTTCAACTGCATTTTTCTCCATTAAAAAAAAAAAAAAAATACTTACTGGGTTTTGCATCTGAACTCTTCACATTTTCCCTGCGTGTTTGATTTGTAACAGAGACACCACAATGGTGCAGCTGGTTACTGCGCATGCTTCTAAAACCAAAAGCTCAACCTATGCCTGACTGACCATTGACACCTGGAGTTGCATCAGTATGAACATCAAACATTTTTTAATAACTAAATCTTGTGCCAAATGAACACACAGATAGATACACATCATACACAGAGGTCAAACTTTAAAAATGCTCCAATCATGTTGAAAACTATATCACGTTACTTGTCTGATCACAATGATTCCAAAAAGGTATAGCTTGGACTACAACCCCTGCCAAAAATTATGGAATCACCGGCCTCAGAGGATGTTCATTCAGTTGTTTAATTTTGTAGAAAAAAAGCAGATCACAGACATGACACAAAACTAAAGTCATTTCAAATGGCAACTTTCTGGCTTTAAGAAACACTATAAGAAATCAGGAAAAATAATTGTGGCAGTCAGTAACAGTTACTTTTTTAGACCAAGCAGAGGGAAAAAAATATGGAATCACTCAATTCTGAGGAAAAAATTATGGAATCACCCTGTAAATTTTCATCCCCCAAATTAACACCTGCATCAAATCAGATCTGCTCATTGACATTGACCCTATGTGTGTTTTTGCAAGGAATGTTTTTGCAGTTTTTTGCTCTATGGCAAGATGCATTATCATCTTGAAAAATGATTTCATCATCCCCAAACATCCTTTCAATTGTCCAAAATATCAACATAAACTTGTGCATTTATTGATGATGTAATGACAGCCATCTCCCCAGTGCCTTTACCTGACATGCAGCCCCATATCATCAATGACTGTGGAAATTTACATGTTCTCTTCAGGCAGTCATCTTTATAAATCTCATTGGAAAGGCACCAAACAAAAGTTCCAGCATCATCACCTTGCCCAATGCAGATTCAAGATTCATCACTGAATATGACTTTCATCCAGTCATCCACAGTCCACAATTGCTTTTCCTTAGCCCACTGTAACCTTGTTTTTTTCTGTTTAGGTGTTAATGATGCCTTTCGTTTAGCTTTTCTGTATGTACGAGGTCTGTCCATAAAGTATCGTACCTTTTTATTTTTTTCAAAAACTATATGGATTTCATTCATATGTTTTTACGTCAGACATGCTTGAACCCTCGTGCACATGCGTGAGTTTTTCCACACCTGTCGGTGACGTCATTCGCCTGTGAGCACGCCTTGTGGAAGGAGTGGTCCCGCCCCCTCGTCGGATTTTCATTGTCTGGAAATGGCGGAATGAAAAGGACTTTTTTTCCATCAGAATTTTTTCAGAAGCTGTTAGAGACTGGCACCTGGAAACCATTCGAAAAATTTATCTGGCTTTCAGTGAAAATTTTACGGGCTTCACAGAGAATAAGGACTTTAACTACAGGTTTAAGGACCCCTTTAAAGGACGGTCGGTGCGCCGCGCTGCAAGCTGCGACGATGCGGCACAAACCACTGGATCATTTCTAAGCTGATGGCTCTGTGGATACGAGACCGTCGTATGCTTTTTCTCTGGTTATCACAAGACCTGGACATCAGCCATTTTCCGGCAGATTTCACTTTTAACAAGAGATTTTGTCATGGAAAGCCGCGCGGAGGCTTCGCGCGTCACGACCGATTCGCTGATGAAGCGAGACAAAGGAACACCTCCGTTTCGGAGTGTTAGAGGACAAGTTGGGACATGTCCAGCTCTCCACAAGTTCTTTTATACTCACTCGACTGGTAAGCACTGAAAGCCGAGATAGACATGTCCCAAGCCAGATAAATATGAACTAATGAAATCCATATAGTTTTTGAAAAAAATAAAAAGGTACGATACTTTATGGACAGACCTCGTAAATCCCATTTCCTTTAGGCGGTTTCTTACAGTTCGGTCACAGACGTTGACTCCAGTTTCCTCCCATTCGTTCCTCATTTGTTTTGTTGTACATTTTTCGATTTTTGAGACATATTGCTTTAAGTTTTCTGTCTTGACGCTTTGATGTCTTCCTTGGTCTACCAGTATGTTTGCCTTTAACAACCTTCCCATGTTGTTTGTATTTGGTCCAGAGTTTAGACACAGCTGACTGTGAACAACCAACATCCTTTGCAACATTGCGTGATGATTTACCCTCTTTTAAGAGTTTGATAATCCTCTCCTTTGTTTCAATTGACATCTCTCATGTTGGAGCCATGATTCATGTCAGTCCACTTGGTGCAACAGGTCTCCAAGGTGTGATCACTCCTTTTTAGATGCAGACTAACGAGCAGATCTGATATGATGCAGGTGTTAGTTTTGGGGATGAAAATTTACAGGGTGATTCCATAATTTTTTCCTCAGAATTGAGTGATTCCATATTTTTTTCCTCTGCTTGGTCTAAAAAAGTAACCGTTACTGACTGCCACAATCTTTTTTTCTTGATTTCTTATAGTGTTTCTTAAAGCCAGAAAGTTGCCATTTGAAATGACTTTAGTTTTGTGTCATGTCTGTGATCTGCTATTTTTCTACAAAATTAAACAACTGAATGAACATCCTCCGAGGCCGGTGATTCCATAATTTTTGCCAGGGGTTGTATCTGTGATGGAATGTTCTGGAGTTATGGGGTCAAAACAGCAAAAATGGTGACAAAGGTCAATTTCAGTTTGTATAGGGGTCAAAAGTTAAAGTTGCTAAAATTCAGTAAAAAATGATGCAAATTATTGTTTGGGTTAATAGGGTTCTAATAAGGAATAGTTTGCACCATCTGTCATGCTTAGTTATCATGTTACAGGGTAACATATGTCACATGTCATAGAATCCAATAGGTTGACCTTGTTTGACCTTTACCTTGAAGATCAAACATTCAACACAGTCAAAACTATTCCTTTTTTTTCAAGCAGTAATTTGCATCATTTTGTACTGAAACTGGAGCAACTTTAACTTTTGACCCCTGTACAAACTGAAACTGACCTTTGTCACCATTTTTGCTGTTTTTACCCCATAACTCATAAACATTAGTCCAAACTACACCTTTTTGGAATCATTATGACCAGACAAGTAATGTGATATAGTTTTCAACATGATTGGAGCATTTTTAAAGTTTGACCTCTGTGTAATTCTTCATTGACCCCAATCTGGCTACAGCTACCACCCTAGGATGGCTATCATATGTTTTTGTGTAGGCATGATACACTGAGGCTGGATTCTAAGTGTTGTTTATTCCCCTTAAGTGGTACCGAAAACCTGCTTGGCTCATGGACTATAACAAAGACTGAACTTGTTTTGTGTAAAACTGCGCTGAAGAGTAAACATGATAAAGTGTACTGGAAGTGTTTGGTGATGAGTCCTGGGTCGGTGATCTCTTTGGGATATGGAGGTAACCATCAGAGTCCTGGCAACCTGAAACACATAATGCAGATGTGATGAGTGGTTATGCTAGAATGTTGGGCCAGGATGATTACCGAGTGGTTCCCAATCCTGGTCCTTGGGGGGGGGGGGGGGGGGGTGCTAGCCTGCACATTTTGCACCTGCGCCTGCTCTACCAAAGGCTGGTCAGCTCATTCAGTTGTGCTCAGCCAAAACAAGAGACAACAAATGCCTGAATGGGGCAATTAGATGTTGGCAGAGCACGAAGAGACGGCCCCTGAGGTTCATGGTCCCTGAGGACCAGGATCGGGAACCGCTGGATTATGTACTCAGTTTAACATGATGACGACAAACCTTCTCGTCCTCTTTGTAATCCAACTTCATGGAGTGGTGAGCCATGCACAGCAACGTGATGATGAAGTAGACCAAGGCAAAGATGCTGTGGAGCCACAGGAAGTGGTCCCTGTGAGGGACAAAAAGAGGTGTTTTTATTCTCTGTGAGATTTCACAGGATCCACTGCCCTTCGTGTCGTGTTAGACTTACCTTGCACTAACATTCGCCAGCGTCGTTTTCCCAAAATCTGCAGGACTGTCTCCTGTAGAAATAATGAAATGTGACAGTGGGAACCATTTTCATTTCATTTCATCTCATTTCATCTGCCATAACGGAGCATTATTCCAAGAAATATGCTTTCCACCCTATTTAATGACATCGCACTCATCTCAATTAAATTTCACAGATAATTAAAACCCTGCAGCTTTAATTGCAGCACCCTTGGTTTGCTGTTGCCATGGCAGCCTGTCTGTTGGTGTATTTAATGACGGGATGACATGCTGCTCCATAAGATGAAAGCCAGCAGTAATAAAAAAAAAAAAAACTTTTGGTGGAACACCCGGCTCCTTTCTGCACGGCTTAGTCAATGCTTCCTGTAAAATAAACACCCAGCTGCTATTTAGGCCCTGGTTTGTTCCACCCCTGACACCTATACGTTAATGCTACGAGGAAATGAAGCACTTTCTGCTCCTATAATCCTGGTGGGCCAAATGCTTAAAGAATTCCCGCAGGTATTCTAGGGAGTTGTTAAAGTCTTACTCATAATATTGTTTCATGCTAGGATTACAGTGGAAGTCACTTTTTGAGAAGTGTTTATTTTTGCATTCTACCACTTTTTGTCACAGCTTTTCTTTTTTAAAATCTGGACTTAATTTTAGTTTTAAGGGAATTTAACAGTGTGTACATGTGTGTGATGATTTCTGTGTGGCCTGGCCTCACGTGAGATTAAAGTTGTCCCTAAAGCTTTTTTTTTTTTTTTTTTTTTTAACAAATGGTCAAATGATGCTCAAATCACAATGTGAGAACTAAAATACCCAAGAGGTTGCCGGAAAAGTTCACTGGCAGAATCACGGCCAGAGAGAGCAGGCACACCGCCGACATCAGCAGGATGATGTGGCGCTGGAAGGACAGGTACGTGACGGCGTCGATGCCGCATTTACTGCGGATCTCCTCGTCCCTGCAGGAACAGAGAGAAGACCGTGAAAGAGGACATACTCCGGCTGCTTTTCCACCAAATCAAACAAACAAATAAATAAATCAAAAGCTGTTAGAGCTCATTGCTACTCATCTCTGAAGGTGTTTTGTCTGATTAAAAGATTAAGTAAAAATTAATCCATAGTTCTCCTCATGCTCAGTCTATTAACCAATATGGAATATGTCGAACAGATTAGGGCCCTGTGTCCATATTCTCCCCCCGCTGAGCGCCTTTTTTTTTCAGCTGCTCTAAATTAGAATGGATTGTTTGTGGTTGCAAGAAGTTGTTGCCAGAAAAGACACTGCATCCAGTATTTCATCTTTTTTTCTGAGGCCACTCAGAGCACTTTTAAGTTACAATTTCCTGAACTTTTCAGAAAGACACTGTGATGTCACTGCAGTGCCTTTTCAGGCAATTGGGAGGTTTATTTTTTGTAGATTTTTACTCAAATCTGTCACAGTAAAGAAAAAAACTACACTGTGAAAGCAATTTGGACAGACGCTTGGTTCTTTGCTGAGGGTGAGTACTTTTTAATCACCATAAATTATAAACTACTCATTAGCTATTTATTGTTATCATAGAAACAAATCCCATAAGGAGCCCCCCCACTTAAAACACTGAAATTGTGGTATGTGGGCCATCTCTCAGCGCTTTTCCACCAGATAAAAAATTGATATACAGACACAGGGTCTTTATCATTGACATTTATCATCCTGGTTCCAAAATTTAGTAATGGTGGTGCTCATTTTTTGACTTGTAATGCCTCAGTAGACAGCAGCGCTGTGAAAAGGTGACGAGGCTGAGGTGCTGACATTAGCAAGATCACATGATGTTGGAGACTGTATCAATAATATGTGTGAACAGAGTAATTAGACAGAAATTCCATTTAAGAAAAACTCATGTGAATATGTCAAATCTCTGTCATTGCTGGGTCCACTGTGAAAGGTCTTTATAAAACTCTGATTGTGCACGGTGTACAGCTCTGTTCCATCTGACTGCATGAACATACATCTATACTATGTCCAGAACATTCAACAAGAAGTAGCAAATTTCGAAGATTGTCCAGTAAGCTGCAGAAATCCAAAGAGGTGTCTTAAATTTGAACAATCACTGGTCCATTGGACAAAAACCCCTGAAATGAAACTTAACGTCCAATCCTGGACAAATGAGCCTAGGATTGTACCGCATCGTGTGTAAATTTGCAGCTGTGCCTTCAAGGCAGGTGGTTCAACAAACCCAGCGGCAGAAAATAGAACCCCAAAAAACTGAAGAAGTAAAGTGGTGCATGCCGAACGTACGACGGCCCACACAGTGAGAACTTGCATGGTGGGTTTGCACTTTCCCAGGGATCCCAGGGTGAACCACCGGCGTGAGAGCTAAAAAGAGGAGCGCCCAAACTTCACCATAATACTATAGAAACCATGGACACTGTGGAAATCCCTTTTTATGGCCCTAAATCTGTTGTGTGCAGTCAAGCAAGTGCAAATTTTCAAAGTGAAACCACTGCACCAGTGAGCCCAGGCCTGTTTGTTTTTGCTGCTAATTGATATATGTGATGAGAGCTTACATTTGACAGTGACATCATCTTCGAAGAAAGAAGGCCAATAAAACGACGGCAGCACAAATGAAGAGAAAAAAAATGATTGCAAGGGCAAGGGTTTTGTGGACTTACTTCATCTGGTAAAGTGATGTCAGCCACGAGCAGAAGCCCTGGGAAAAGAGGACAATCAGAAAACATCAGATAGACTGCACATTTAGATAATAAACAACACGTGCATGCTCGACTGTGCACAAGGAGATATTTGCATAGTAATAATGTTTCCAGAGTGACATACCGATGGAGGTTTAATATGTCTAGCCTGGAGCAGAAACTGTTTTACTGCAGTTTCATCTCTGTGTAGAAATTAGCCCATGACTCTCGTCTGACTCTGCTGCTATAACCGCGATAGGAGTGATGTCACCGTAACACACAGAGGTCATCGAGTCCCAGACTAGGCAGATGAGTCATGCTCCACACTTTCCTCTTAAAAGCATTCCCACAGTGCTGTTGCTGACACGTGGAGCTTTTTTTAAACATCAATATATCATCAGTCAATTCGGTCCAATGCCAACAAGAAGTAAGATTCAGGAGGGCCTGCACATGTTAGCGTCGCGCCAGTCTCCACGTGGTCTCCATGTGGTTTCAAACTGGGTGAATGTTTTTACACAGTGGTTGGAGGCCTAATCCATCAATCACGGTTGGTGGGAGGAAACCAGAGTGACCAAAGGAAACCCACACAGTCACACGGATAATACGATGGACCCAAATCTACAGCCTTCTACCTGTGAGGCAACAGCACTGACCACTGCACCACCATGTTTCCCATCAAATAAACATGCAATTATGTGAAAATCTGAATGAATCTAAAACCAAATGGACTAAACCTAAATTAATCTAAATCTAACTCAATATGAAGCTAACTGAATCCAAAATTAGATTTAAAACTGACAACTGAAACTAGTCGAATGCAAAGGTAATAGATAAGCTAAACTGAATGAATGGATGAATTTATTCGGCACAGACACATCCAGAACAACAAAAAACTTACAAAGAAAGAAAGAAAATAGTCCAACAATGCACCCAGGTGCCCAAAAGGGTGTAGGCAGAAGTAAAAGTTTGTAAAGGCCTATCCCTTTAACAAAATTGAAAATTATGCATATGTATATAAAATTAGACATATACCCATCATAACTAATACAAAGTATACATTGATCCATGAATTAGAATAAAAAAAACAACAAAAAACATGCAAACAGCAGTGTACCAACCCCCCCCCCCCCCCCAAATAAAAACAGAATCAATAAACCTAATTTAACATTCTATAGCATGTAATCAAATAATTTTTATAGAGCCTTTTAAAACTGACCAAACTACCAAGTGATTTTATGTTATCCGGGCAATTATTACAAATATTTACACCTTTAACAGAAATACAATGACTTTTTACGGTAGTTTGAATCTTCTGAAATAATAATGTTCCTCCTAAATTATAATTGGAGTCCCTCATTTTAAACAGGTCCTGGATGTGTTGTGGCAGAAGTCTATTTTTCACTTTGAACATAATTTGTATTATGATGTAATCAATCAGGTACCAGAATTTTCAAAACATGTAAATGGATAAACAAAGGATTAGTTGGCTCATTATTTTCTTACTAATAATTCCTATAGTTTTCTTTTGAAGTAAAAATATAGGATTTGTGTTAGTTTTTAATCTAAAGTTAATCTAAAAGTAACTGAATGTGTAGCGAAGGGAATCTGAAACAAAGTGAATATAGAGCAAGCAGAATATAAAGCAAACGGAAAATCTAAAAACAATATAAACTGCAGAAAATTATAAATACCTGAAGCTAATGCTAATGGGTTATAAAGCTAAGCAAAAATAAAGCAAGCCGAAAACCTAAATTAATCTAAAAATAATAACATAAACCTGTGGAAAAATAAAAATACCTGAATCTGATGCTAACTGGCTACAAATCTAACTGAAAACCTGCAGTGCATCCAGAAAGTATTCACGGCACTGCACTTTCCCCCCACATTTTTTTTTTATGTTACAGCCTTATTCCAAAATGGATGATATTAATTTTTCCCCCCAAAATTCTGCACACAACACCCCATAATGACAACATGAAAAAAGCTTCTTTTTTAAAGATTTTTGCAAATTTATTAAAAATAAAAAACTAAGAAATCACATGTACATAAGTATTCACAGTCTCTCCACTGATCATCCCTGAGATGTTTCTACAGCTTAACTGGAGTCCACCTGCGGTAGATTCAGTTGATTGGACATGATTTGTAAAGACACACACCCGTCTACATATAAGGTCCCACAGTTGACAGTGCATGTCAGAGCACAAACCAAGCATTAGAAACATAAACTGTGCAAATGATAAACGTTTTACTGGCTCCACTAATGCGTTGCCGGTAAAACTCAATTTGCGACCATAAAATCCAGCATTAATGTCCACAAATCTTCAGACACAACAGGGTTATTCCCTAATTTATATTGTTGTTTGTTTGTTTTTTGTTTTTTTTTCTTGGTGGAGTGGGGGTGGGGACTATATTACCTTCAACTAACTAAATAAAAGTCGCCAGATTTGTTGCTATTCGCTAGAGAGGATTTTTAGTTGCTAGGAAGGTCAAAAAGGCAGCTAAATTTACTGACAGAGTGGGAAAATTGGCAACACTGGAGGCACAGTAAGCAACAACTCCTTTCCATTTAAAGTGACAGGACCAGAGCAAGTATCACCTCTGAGTGGAAGTATAGCTTTTACTAGAAACATTTTAATGACCATAACTGTCAAACTCACCACGTCTTTAGTCTCAGAGTCAGAGGGACTGGATTCTGACGGAGACTTCTCCTTCTCACTCGGCTCTCCATAAAACAGGGACGTGAGACTGAAGTGGGCAGACAAGATCCAAAAAGAAAGTGATCACGACTCAGTATGACCTTGTCATGTGCCGTAAAGTCGAATTAGATCTCCTGCAAGCAGCCTGAGTTTTTATCTAATAAAGTCAATGTGATTTCTGTGCAAGTGCATCTCCGTGGACGGTACCACTCGTAGTTAAACACTGTTAAATTCAGCAGGATAATTAAATTAGTATGAGAGAGAATTGTTCAGTGAAACAAACACACATGCTGCTTGCTGTCCTGCGACATGTCAGGGAGAACTAATCCTGGGAGACAGGACTGGGTGAATTTTAAACTAGTTGTCCAGTATCTTCCAGACAATAATCCAGCATATGCATGCATGAATATGTTATTTCACAGGAAAAAGTACAGTCATCATTCAACTAAATAATGAATATCAGAAGCACACAGTGCAGCAGATAACAGAATATTTACAGAGGAATCCTGCAAATGGTGATACAAGCACCAAATCTTGCATAAATTCTCCTTAGACATTACTCTTTTGAAAAAAACTGACTGGCTACTTGAATTTTCAATAAACGGCCAGGTAGGGGTCAACTGAAGAATTACACAGGGTTCAACATTTTAAAATGCTGCAATCATATTGAACACTATACCACATTATTTGTCTGATCATAAAGATTCCAAAAAGGTATGGTTTGGACTATCTATGACTGAATGTTATGGAGTTATGGGGTAAAACAGCAAAAATGGTGTCAAAGGTCAGTTCCAGTTTGTACAGGGGTCAAAAGTTAAGTTGCTCCAGTTTTGGTCAAACATGATGCAAATTATTGGTTGAGTTAATATGGGTTAAAAAAAGGAATAGTTTGCACCGTGTCATGTTTAGTTATCACGTTATAGGGGAACATATGTCATAGAATTCAATAGACGTTGACATCGTTTGACCATTACTTTGGAGACCAAACACACAACACAATCAATCTTTTCCATTTATTAATGCGATTAGCTCAACCAATAATTTGTACCAGTTTTTACTAAAATTGGAGCAGCTTTGACGTTTGACCCCTGTATAAACTGAAACTGACCTTTGTCACCATTCTTGCTGTTTTTACCCCATAACTCCATAACATTCAGTCATAGATAGTCCAAACTATACCTTTTTGGAATCATTAGATCAAGTGAATAATGTGATATAGGTTTCTACATGACTGGAGCATTTTTATATTTGACCCCTGTGTAATTCTTCAATTGAACCCTACCTGGTCACCTACTGACAATTCAAGTGGCCAATCGTTTTTCTTCAAATTCATGTCTAGGAGTCTTTGTACCGGATTTGTTGTGTGTGGGCCGCCAGAAGAGGAGGTACTGCTGGCCCACCATCAGAGGGCGCCCTGCCTGAAGTGCGGGCTTCAGGCACGAGAGGGCGCTGCCGCCATGGACGCAGCCGGGGGTGGACAGCTGTCACTCATTACTCTTGACAGCTGTCACCCATCTACTCAACGTCCTCTCACTCCATAAAGACCAGACGTCATCTCCACCTCGTTGCCGAGATATCATACTCATTGGAGGTAATATCCTCAGCATTTGTGATTGCAATATTTGTATATTGTGACTGTTTGCAGGAGTACTGGTACCTCGTCGGTGAAAGCTGACTGAGAGCGTTGAAGGCACTCTTTTCCCCTGAGGAATCTACAGTACTCTGCAGGTTATGAGTGAGAGGTGGACGGTGGCATTCCCACCGCTGTTGTTGCTGGGTGTTCACAACCCACACTTGACTGTCTTTGTTCTCGCCAGCCAGTACCAGATCCGACAGTCGGGGACGGTGATCACCTGGGAATTCGGGACTTGGCGGCTCCACTATCACCAGGTTCTGTGGCAGCGGAAATCGTGTGGTTCCGGCTCTTCTCAGGACAGACGTCTTCTATCCGCGAGCCTGCCCACACGTCACCCTTTGTGGATTGACTGTAATTATATCTGAGATTGTCTGTATGTTCGTTGTGCACATTTCACAACATTAAATTGTTACCTTTTGGCTCATCTATTGACCGTTCATTTGCGCCCCTGTTGTGGGTCCGTGTCACTACACTTTCACAACAGGATTGGTGCTTGCATCATCATTTGAATTATTTCAGCTATCTGCTGCACTAACAAGCAGAGCAGAAACTTCATGCAATTTAAATTACTATGCCGTAATATGTACGATCAGCAGAGGGAGCTGCAGGCTGCAAAACCAGCACACAGGCATGTTTCAGTGGGGATTATTGTTACTCCATTTTAAATGTTGACTCAGCTCACAAAGCAGCAAGTGCATCAGTGGTTATTCATCTCTGAGGAGATTTTATTTTCATCTGCACAGATTTTTACTGGGATACTCAAAAACTCTTCACAAAACTCTGTAAACATTTTAAACTAGCCAGGCACACACATGGATATGTGAGCAGATGGGCCTTAATTGGCAGAGGAGTACTATTCATTTGTTTTTCTGTTCATGTATGTTCATTTTTAGACCGTTACTGTCGTTTTCCATCAGCAGGGCCAGCCGGCCGTAATCCCACGCAGCCTTCCTCAGGCAGGAGAAGATGAGTAACAGGAACTATAATAAAACCATAAACACAAATGCATCACTCCTCAAAGTCAGAATTATGTAAAGAAATTATTTTATCAAACAATCCACAACGAACTGGGAACTGAAATGACTTAAATCTATTTCAAAGAGTAGAAATAGAAATCTAAACTACTACACTGGGAGCTGTTTTTAGAGAGATAAATGGATGTTAGATATGGCATAAGCATCTACGTATAAATGGGGTATAGTTTTGCTTTTTCACAAATATGATAGACTGTTTTATGTGAGGTCAAGGAAACTAAACTGAAATGGATTTGGTTTTGTAATGTCTTTATATGTGAGTTTTTACTGCAATAAAACTGATTAATATTGTAGAATAAAGCCAAAACGCTGAAAAGTCTTTGCACAGAATACATATTTGTGGACTATTTTATTTTATTTTATTTTTTTTTAACTAAATTGCACAAATTAAAGCAAGCAATTATTAATAATTTACTGCACATTTGTATACTAGAAATGCTTGAAAAGTGACCCTATAGAGCCATTTAATGCTACCAATAGAGTATTTAAAAATAATGAAAGACAAAAGTGTTTATAAGATTATTTAGTGAGTGCAGTTGAAAGGTATACTGACACTGTTTTTTTAAAGATTTAAATCATAAAAATAATTTTCTTTAGCACCACTCTAATGTATTCCTTAACATTTAGATAAGGGCAGTCATAATATGACATTCCTAATTGATCAAAATTCATGCTGTCTGGAAACAATTTAGGATTTCAACCCCTGAGGGGGAAAAATTCAAAGGATCAGATGCTATGACCAACATGTGTAGATCTGGAAGTGATTTATAAGAAGATATCTTATGGATGGGATGTAAGATGGGTCACAGGTAATCTCAAAACCTCATGCATGCGCACATCCGCCCGATGTAGTAATATTGGTAGGATTGGGTATTTAGCTAGCTACCATAGAGCACAGCCACTACAGATGAAAAATTAACAATATTCAGTGTGATTATTTTCTGTGATTCGCAGTATGTGCATAGATTAATGGAGTCAGTCAGCTAGTAGTAGTGAGTCATTGAGTAAGTCCACAACATTTCTTGAACTAACTGCATAAAAATTGTTGCATGTTCACTTCTGACATTTTGGGTTTTGATAGATGCAGGTGAGGACCAGCATGCTTTCTACTTTGGACCCATTTTGGTACCTTTTAACCATTGTTTGTGTTTATTGTGAAGCCTACTTGCAGGGTCATGGTGGCCCAGAGGCTGCTGTTTTACTAAATGGAGGAGAAGCCAACCTCAGGGGATCTACTTTTTTTTCTTTCAAAGAGGTGTGCAGGTAAATTAGAGGGATACTTTTTTACGGTTTACATTTTTTCACGTATACGTTCAATTCCTTGTAAGCCTGGTTTTACTGCTCAGACTCTGTGCATGGAGCTGCATATAGATTAGACTGTTCAGTATGCTGCCCCAACCCAAAAAATACAAATCAAAACTCTTATCACAGTGTATTGTGAGTCTAATATAATTAAATGTCTGCGTGATCTGAATATTTTAATAAACTGAAGATGAAATCCAACATGTAGCAGCAACAGCGAGCAATCTCGCTTTCTTTAGAGTAGTAAGTTGGTGGTCGTCTTGGAAACTGCCCGGGACATGTCTGCATTCACCTAAGAACAGACACTGTAGAAGACACTGTGCACAGATAAAGAAAACCTCTGATCAAGTGCATGAATAACTAAGAATAGCTTCCAGTGTGCCACAAAAAAAAAGCAGAATAATCATCAGAGTGAAGTCAAAAATAAAAATCTGTTCATGGAACTGCTTCATATATAAACGCTTTTCAATGAGGAAGTTTTCCTGTAACCTGTTGCATCTATCTGTCTGTTCATACTTCTGCCTATCAATCAATGCTCCTGCTTCGCCTACTCAAAATTCTTGGGAGATTTGTGCCTAATAAATTAGGATACAAGTGAACTTAAAGGGTGAACTACAAGGTTTTACTAAATGTGAAACAAGAACCCCCTGCCCTCTCAATCATCTTATCATGCACTAAATGTCCATGCACAGTCAGACCAAGAATGTAAACACAAGAAGAAAAAAGCTCAGGGAACAGAGGGAGTGTTGTTTCACTCTCTGCACAGGATGCCATTAAGCCACTCAAGTTTAACAGAGAAATAGCTGCTGGCTGCCACATTAATATGCATTTAATTTTTGAACTACCGATCATGCCACACTAGTTTCAAAACAAAAACAGTGCTATGGAGCTGAAATGTAAGATTTGGAGCACTGTTTCGACCCTTGAGCAATTATGAAGCATAAAATTTAAATATCCACACATATATCAGCATCAATAATAATGATTTTGATGTTTTCTGTTTCTATTTGTTCATATATGCTGAGAATATGTGGACTGTGGCTGCCCACTGCTCCTCGTGGTTGGATTGTTGAACTGTAATTAGGACGGGTTAAATGCAGAGGACAAATTTTGTTGTAAGTGTAACGGAGGCCAGCAGGTGTCGCTGTGCAGATATAGTTAGTAAACCTCACTCCCAACAGCTCAAAGGATTCTCTGGTCACAAGGCCAGAGCCCTGGGTTTTAGCCTTCTGATTAGAGAGTCCGACTCCATGCCGGAGCTCGCGAGTTTGCGTCCCGAGGGGACGCGATACATGGGCGGAAGTCATAACAACACAACGCAGAGTGCAGCCGCTACAATGGTGCCGTGTTACCTGGATGGGAGTGAGTTTAGGGGGTGAGTGTAACGGAGGCCAGCAGGTGTCGCTGTGCAGATGTAGTTGGTAAACCTCACTCCCAACAGCTCAAAAGGATTCTCTGGTCACAAGGCCAGAGCCCTGGGTTTTAGCCTTCTGGTTAGAGAGTCCGACTCCCATGCCGGAGCTCGCGAGTTTGCGTCCCGAGGGGAGCGAATGGGTGGAATCATAACAACACAACGCAGAGTGCAGCCGCTACAATGGTGCCGTGTACCTGGATGGGAGTGAGTTAGGGGGGTGAGTGTAACGGAGGCCAGCAGGTGTCGCTGTGCAGATGTAGTTGGTAAACCTCACTCCCAACAGCTCAAAAGGATTCTCTGGTCACAAGGCCAGAGCCCTGGGTTTTAGCCTTCTGGTTAGAGAGTCCGACTCCCATGCCGGAGCTCGCGAGTTCGCGTCCCGAGGGGAGCGAATGGGTGGAATCATAACACACAACGCAGAGTGCAGCCACTACATATGTATGTACATATGTGCAATGACAATAAAGATTCTATTCTATTGTATATACGAGGTCTGTTAGAAAACTATCCGACCTTTTTATTTTTTTAAAAAACTATAGGATTTGAATCATGTGTGCTTGCATCAGCCAAGCTTGAACCTTCGTGCGCATGCTTGAGTTTTTTCACGCCTGTCGGTTGCGTCATTCGCCTGTGAGCACGCTTTGAGTGAGCAGTGGTCCACCCCTCCTCGTCGGATTTTATTGTGAGGAAAATTTGGAAGATTTAGATGGCTTTCAGGGACAATTCTATGGGGATCACATAGTCTTTTCATGACCAAAACTCCTGTAACAGTAGAATGTGCCAAAAAGTGCTATGTCCACATCTTCTGCCATTTCTCTGGTAGTCAGACGACGTCCCAGATCAACACAGCGTTCAGTTTGGAAATGATCTGGTCGTTTCAGCCTGTCGATCGCCGCTCGGAGCGCAGCGCGCCCTCCGCCATTGTGCGCCGTCTTCAAACCGGTTGTAACACTCCTTAATCTGTGTGATCCCCATAGAATCGTCCCTGAAAGCTGTCTGAATCTTCCGAATGGTGTCCACCTGGAGGTCTCTCACAGTTTCTGGAAAAATTTGATGCAGCAAAGCTCCAAATCGTTCAGACATTTTCCTCACCATAAAAATCGACGAGGAGGCTGGACCACTGCCTCACTCAAAGCGTGCTCACAGGCGAATGACGCAACCGACAGGCGTGAAAAAACTCACGCATGCGCACGAAGGTTCAAGCTTGGCTGATGCAAGCGCAAATGATTGAAATCCATACAGTTTTAAAAAAAAATAAAAAGGTCAGATAGTTTTCTAACAGACCTCATATATAAAAAAACAACAATCCATTGCACAACTTTTTAAATGTGTCCTTCCTTAGCAAGACTAGCTAACAATACATAAAGAAATATTATATCAGATATAATTAAAATATAAAGACTATTTACCAAACTGAAAGTACACAAAAGCATTGAATATAGTCATGTTATCACATTTGTAATATGTGTTTGGACTTTTCTTTTTTGACAAGTACAACTATAATGATATACATGCTTTGTATTTGCAAGGTGCAAAGATGTTTTTTTATATTTTAAAAATGCTAATGAATAGTCATTGTTCTTTACAGTATTGTCTTTTAATATTGTGTTGATGTGTGGGCAAGTTCTCAAGTGATTTATTCTGTATGATGACGGAACTGTGTGCTGGTTCCTATTTTCAAGAACAAGGGTGATGTGCAGAGCTGCAGTAACTACAGAGGCAATAAAGCTGATCAGCCACAGCATGAAGTTATAGGAAAGAGTAGTAGAAGCTAGGCTTAGAAAACAGGTGAAGATCTGTGAGCAGCAATATGGTTTCATGCCGAGAAAGAGCACTACAGATGCAATGTTTGCTCTGAGAATACTGTTGGAAAAGTACAGAGAAGGACAGAAAGACTACATTGTGTGTTGTGGACTTAGAAAAGCTTATGATAGGGTGCCAAGCGCAGAGTTGTGGTATTGTATGAGGAAGCCTGGAGTGGCAGAGAAGTATGTTAGGGTAGTGCAGGACCTGTACAAGAATAGTGTGACAGCGGTGAGATGCGCAGTCGGAATGACAGACCTCATTCAAGGTGGAGGGTGGGATACACCAAGGATCAGCTCTGAGTCCTTTTCCTCTGTTTGCAGTGGTGATGGACAGGTTGACGGATGAGATCAGACAGGAGTCCCCAGACTATGATGTTTGCAGATGACATTGTGATCTGTAGTGAGAGAGTAGAGAGCAAGTTGAGTCTAGTCTGGAGAAGGGAGATCTGCTTGGAGAGAAGGGGAATGAAAGTCAGTAGAAGCAAGACTGAGTAACATGTGTGTGAATGAGAGGGAGCCCAGTGGAATAGTGCAGTTACAAGGAGTAGAAGTGGTGAAAGTAGATGAGTTCTAAATATTGGGGTCAACTGTTCAAAGTTAATGGAGGTGTGGTAGAGAGGTGAAGAAGAGAGTGCAGCAGGGTGGAGTGGGTGGAGAAAGGTGGCAGGAGTGATTTGTGACCAAAGGATATCAGCAAGGGTGAAGGGGAAAGTTTACAAAACAGTAGTGAGACCAGCTATGTTGTATGGTTTAGAGACAGTGGCACTAACAAAAAGACAGGAGGCAGAGCTGGAGGTGGCAGAGCTGAAGATGTTGAGATTCTCTTTGGGAGTGACAAGAATGGACAAGATTAGGAATGAACATATCAGAGGGACAGCTCAGGTGGGGCGGTTTGGAGACAAAGTCAAGAGGTGAGATTGAGATGGTTTGGACATGTGCAGAGGAGGGACCCAGGGTATATAGGAGAAGGATGCTGAGGATGGAGCCACCAGGCAGGAGGAGAAGAGGGAGACCAAAGAGGAGGTTCATGGATGTGCTGAGAGAGGACATGCAGGTGGTTGGTGTGACAGAGGAGTACAGAGGACAGGGTGAGATGGAAATGATTGATCTGCTGTAGCGACCCCTAACGGGAACAGCAGACAAAGAAGAAGAAGAAGAAGACGGAACTGAAGCAGAGGCGTCCTACTGTCACCTGGGGGGTGCTCTGACTCATGCTCGTCATTAGGAGACATTGCTCAACCTTCTGTGTTGTCTTGGCAACCAGGCAGCCATAAAAAGAGCCAATTAAAAGCCCGAGATAGCAGACGGAGAGGGATCTCAGTGCAGACATCAAGCCTGACTACAAAACCAAGGTAGATAAAATGTGTGGGACTCAAGAGGAATTTTTTTTTAGCTAAAATAAATACAAATCCAATATTTTTATTACAAAAGAAAGCTGTATAAACCACACTGTGAGCCAATAAACCACTATTTGTCTGTTGACACATTTTGAAAATCTGGGACTTGGTTGATTATATAACAATACAATCATGTATAAAGTTAAAAATAAACTTTTACCTCAACATGTCCAGGATCTGTTAAAAATGAAGGAGTCCAGCTATAATTTGAGAGGAACATTATTATTCAATAATTAAACACTCGAACTACTGTAAAAAGTCCTTGTGTTTCCATATAAAATGTATAAAATTTGGAATAATTGTCCTGATAAAATTTAATTATCTGGCACCTTAGTTGGCTTTAAAAGACTTGATAAAAACAATATAATTACTTGTTATAGTGTGAAGAATTAGGTTTACTAATTTTGTTATTGGGTTTTTTTTTGGATTGTGCACTATTGTTTGTTCTGTTGTGTTGAGAAATTTTAGTTAATTAATTAATCTATTAGTCTGTGCTTTTTCAGTATTTTTGTATAATTAATGTATATATTTTTTTAATGGTAAAAGGGGTGGGTTTTTGTTTTACGAGTTTTTTTGTTAAGTGTGTGCGCGCTGAATAAATTCATTCATTCATTAAAACACACTGTACAAAACTAAGAGCTGGGGAAAAAAGAAGTTTAATTTAAAGTTTCAATGGGCCAAGAAAATGGTCAATGATGAAAAAAAGTCCATCACCCAAAAAACTAAATGAAGGAAACCAGAGTGACAATAGAGAAAATGGAAACACTGGAATTCTGAATTGATCATTGGTGGATATAACAGATGATAAGTGAACCTGTCTGAGTACAAAATGCAACAGTTGACAGTTGTGTTAAAATGTTGTGTAAAATGCATGTGTTTGTTGGTGTGTGGCACGTACCATCCAGAGTACTACATTGATGGCGAGGACAGTGGGCACGCCTCCAAAAGGCAAACCCTGCAGGACACTGCTGCGGGAGTGCGAGCGGTAGCACCTCACCGCTGTGCTGTTTTCATCCTCAGGAGGGTCCAGGAAACCTAGAACATCCAGGCCCACACCCCTCCCATCCACAGAGGGCGCCATGCTTGCAAACAGCTCCGAGCGTGCCATCTGCCCTGCACCAAACAAGAAAAAGCAAAAAAGAGAGATATCTGGATAAGGAAATATGTATGTTAATGGTAAATAAACAGGGCCCAAACTGGTACTCATGGTGCTCATGTGTGCTAAACATCATTGATGACAAGCAGAGGACACTTTTCCTACAATATGTCATTGCTTTCCTCTTATGAAGCACTTTGCTTGTGTTTTCTGCTGCGCATCATTTATTTTTAGCATGCACATGCACCATGAGTACCAGCTATGTGCATGTCTGTTTATAACACAAGACAAACATGCTAAAGCTTCATCATGTGATTTAATTCTGTAGAATCAATTTTTTTTCTTTTGGCATTGTCACCCTGTTCAATCTGTTCAAGTGCAAAAACTGACAATTGTATACACACACACACACACACACATATATACATATATATATATATATATACAGTAGTGTTCGGAATAATAGTAGTGCTATGTGACTACAAGGTCTGTTAGAAAAGTATCCGACCTTTTTATTTTTGCAAAAACCATATGGATTTGAATCATGTGTGATTGCATCAGCCAAGCTTGAACCTTCGTGCGCAGTTTTTTCACGCCTGTCGGTTGCGTCTTCGCCTGTGAGCAGGCTTTGTGTGAGCAGTGGTCCACCCCTCTCGTCGGATTTTTATTGCAAATAAAATGTCTGAACGATTTGGAGCTTTGCTGCATCAAATTTTTCCAGAAACTGTGAGAGACCTCCAGGTGGACACCATTCGGAAAATTCAGATGGCTTTCAGGGGCGATTTTATGGGGATTACACAGATTAAGGAGTGCTCCAGCCGGTTTAAAGACCGCCCGCAGTGTCTGAGAGTGCGGCACACTCCGAGCGCCGATGGACAGGCTGAAACCCCGCTGAAACAACCAGATCATTTCCAACGTGAAGGCTTTGTTGATCCAGGACGTCCTCTGACTTCCACAAAAATGGCAAGACGTGGACATCAGCACTTTTTCCGCACATTCCACTGTTACAGCAGTTTTGTCATGGAAAGAGAAGCGGAGGGATGGGCCACAGAGCCACGAATGGTGCGGGACAAAAGCACCTCCGTGTTGGTCACACAGGACGGCTTTCAGATGGCTTTCAGACGGCTTTCAGTGGCTTTTCAGTCGTGTGACTATCCAAGAAATTGTGCATGAGCTGGACATGCCACAACATGTCCTGTGAGGCTTCATCACGGCGTTGCTTTGCGCCATGCGGCTCTGTCCCGATGCACCTCTTTCCATGACAAAAACTCCTGTAACAGTGGAATGTGCGGTTCATTTCCAAACTGGACGCTTTGTTGATCCAGGACATTGTCTGACTACCACAGGAATTGCGGAAGACGTGGACATCAGCACTTTTTCGGCACACTGAGACAGATGTACGGAGGAATTCCACGCGTTGGGATGGAGCCGCATGGTGCAAAGCAACACCGTGATGAAGCCTCACAGGACATGTTCTGGCATGTCCAGCTCATGCACAATTTCCGGATAGTCACACGACTGAAAAGCCACCAAAAGCCATCTGAAAGCCGTCCTGTGAGACCAACACGGAGGTGCTTTTGTACCGCGCCCGACAGGCGTGAAAAAACTCGCGCATGCGCATGAAGGTTCAAGCGTGGCTGATGCAATCAGACGTGATTCAAATCCATATGGTTTTTGCAAAAAATAAAAAGGTTGGATACTTTTCTAACAGACCTCGTAAAAAGATTAATCCAGGTTTTGAGTATATTTCATATTGTTACATGGGAAACAAGGTACCAGTAGATTTAGTAGATTCTCACAAATCCAACAAGACCAAGCATTCATGATATGCACACTCTTAAGGCTATGAAATTAAGCTATTAGTAAAAAAAAAGTAGAAAAGGGGGTGTTCACAATAATAGTAGCATCTGCTGTTGACGCTACAAAGTCAAAAATTATGTTCAAACTGCTTTTTTAGCAATCCTGTGAATCACTAAACTAGTATTTAGTTGTATAATCACAGTTTTTCATGATTTCTTCACATCTGCAAGGCATTAATTTTGTTGGTTTGGAACCAAGATTTTGCTCGTTTACTAGTGTGCTTGGGGTCATTGTCTTGTTGAAACACCCATTTCAAGGGAATGTCCTCTTCAGCATAAGGCAACATGACCTCTTCAAGTATTTTGACATATCCAAACTGATCCATGATACCTGGTATGCGATATATAGGCCCAACACCATAGTAGGAGAAACATGCCCATATCATGATACTTGCACCACCATGCTTCACTGTCTTCACTGTGAACTGTGGCTTGAATTCAGAGTTTGGGGGTCGTCTCACAAACGTGGCCCTTGGACCCAAAAAGAACAATTTTACTCTCATCAGTACTCTCATCAGTCCTCTCATCAGTCCGACAGAAACTTAGCCCTGTGCGGTAAGACTCGCGGTGGAGGACTGTGTGTCTACATCAACACAGAATGGTGCAAGAACTCTGTACTAGTCTCCAGTCACTGTTCATCTCTGGTGGAGTTCATGGTCATCAAATGCAGACCTTTTATCTCCTGATGGAATTCACCACAGTGCTGATCATCAGCGTTTACATCCCCCCGCCGCCAACGCTAAAGGCGCGCTCTGTGACCTGTACAGCACTATCAGCAGGCTGCAAAAACACACCCCGATGGACTGGTTATTGTTGCTGGAGATTTCAACCATGTGAATCTCAAGTCAGTTCTCCCTAAATTCCACCAACATGTGAACTTTGCAACAAGAGGAGCGAACGCACTGGACCTCGTTTACACAAACGTTCCCAGCGTGTACCGGGCAGAGCCCCGCCTTCACCTCGGATACTCAGATCTCTGTTATGCTGATTCCAGCATACAGACCGCTCGTCAGACGCTCATAACTGGTTCTGAAGCAGGTAAGAACCTGGCCATCAGGACCCATCTGCTCTCCAGGACTGCTTTGAGCACACTGACTGGCAAATGTTTATGGAGGCTGCAACCTACAGTAACACCATAGACTTGGAGGTGTACACTTCATCTGTAACCAGCTACATCAGCAAGTGCATAGATGATGTGACTGTCTCCAAGACCATCATTGCATGTCCCAATCAGAAGCCGTGGATGACTGCGAGGTGCATGCTCTGCTGAAGGCTAGAGACTCTGCCTTCACAGCAGGAGACAAGGCAGCTCTAAAAAAAGCAAGGGTCAAACTGTCCCGGGCCATCAGAGAGGCAAAGCGCGCACACGGTAAGAACATCCACAGCCACTTCAGAGACAGGGGAGACACATGGCGCATGTGGCAGGGCATCCAGGCCATCACCAACTACAGGGAAACACCACCTGCCTGTGACGGTGATGCCTCCCTTCCAGATGCGCTGAATGACTTCTACGCTCGGTTCGAGACACAGAACAGTGTGGCAGCGAGGAAGACCACCCCTCCTCCTGATGACCAGGTGTTGTGCCTTACAGCAGCTGAAAGCTGCTGGACCAGCCACATTCCTGGTAGAGTGCTCAGGGAATGTGCAGACCAGCTAACAGATGTCTGCACTGACATCTTCAACATCTCCCTGAGCAGTGCCACCATCCCAATGTGTCTCAAGGCAACCACCATCATACCTGTGCCAAAGAAGTCTTCAGTGTCCTGCCTCAATGACTACTGTCCCGTCGCACTCACATCCATCATCATGAAGTGCTTCGAGAGGCTTGTCATGAGGCACTCAAGACCCTGCTGCCTCCTTCACTAGACCCTATGCAGTTTGCGTACTGTCCCAACCGCTCAACAGACGACGCCATATCCACCACCCTTCACCTGGCCTCACCCATCTGGACAACAGAGACACTTATGTTCGAATGCTGTTCATAGACTTTAGTTCAGCATTCAACACAATCATTCCCCAGCACCTGATCAGGAAGCTGAACCTACTGGGCCTGAACACTTCCCTCTGTACCTGGACCCTGGACTTCCTGACTGGGAGACCTCAGTCAGTGCGGATCAGACCTAACACCTCCAGCACCACCATGCTGAGTACTGGGGCCCCCCAGGGCTGTGTGCTCAGTCCACTGCTGTTCACTTTGCTGACTCACGACTGTGCAGCAATCAGTGCACAGCTCGAACACATCATTAAGTTTGCAGATGATATGACTGTGGTGGGTCTCCATCAGCAAGAATGACGAGTCAGCATACAGAGAGGAAGTGCTACGGTAATGGACTGGGCAGAACCAACAACTGTCTCTGAACGTAGACAAGACCAAAGAGATGGTTGTTGACTTCAGAGGGACAAGGCATGATCACTCTCTATGCACATCGACAGCTCTGCTGTGAATATCGTCAAGAACAACCGTTTCTTGGGGTTCACCAGGCAGAGGATCTCACCTGGTCCTCAACACCAGCACCATAACCAAGAAAGCCCAGAGAAGTAACTAATGAAAATAACTCAGACAGAACAATCGGAGAGAAAGAGTCTAACCAAATACCGGCATCACTGAAAGCAGCCAAAGAGAACGATACGTCTTTGGGATGTATGAGTAATTTTTTGTCTAATAGTTAAAATTTTATTAGCAAAGAAAGTCATGAAGTCATTACTAGTTAAAGTTAAAGGAATACTTGGCTCAATAGAGCTCTGACTCTTTGTCAGCCTGGCTACAGTGCTGAAAAGAAACCTGGGGTTGTTCTTATTTTCTTCAATTAGTGATGAGTAGTAAGATGTCCTAGCTTTATGGAGGGCTTTTTTATAGAGCAACAGACTCTTTTTCCAGGCTAAGTGAAGATTTTCTAAATTGGTGAGACGCCATTTCCTCTCCAACTTACGGGTTATCTGCTTTAAGCTGCAAGTTTGTGAGTTATACCACGGAGTCAGGCACTTCTGATTTAAAGCTCTCTTTTCAGAGGAGCTACAGCATCCAAAGTTGTCCTCAATGAGGATATAAAACTACTGACGAGATAAATCTATCTCACTCACAGAGTTTAGGTAGCTACTCTGCCCTGTGTTGGTATATGGCATTAGAGAACATAAAGAAGGAATCATATCCTTAAACCTAGTTACAGTGCTTTCTGAAAGATTTCTACTGTAATGAAACTTATTCCCCACTGCTGGGTAGTCCATCAGAGTAAATGTAAATGTTATTAAGAAATGATCAGACAGAGGGGGGTTTTCAGGGAATACTGTTAAGTCTTCAACTAAGGTATGATTAAAGTGGTGGGTGGACTCATTTACATTTTGAGCAAAGCCAATCGAGTCTAACAATAGATTAAATGCAGTGTTGAGGCTGTCATTCTCAGCATCTGTGTGGATGTTAAAATCGCCCACTATAATTATCTTATCTGAGCTAAGCACTAAGTCAGACAAAAGGTCTGAAAATTCACAGAGAAACTCACAGTAACGACCAGGTGGACGATAGATAATAACAATAAAACTGGTTTTGGGACTTCCAATTTGGATGGACAAGACTAAGAGTCAAGCTTTCAAATGAATTAAAGCTCTGTCTGGGTTTTTGATTAATTAATAAGCTGGAATGGAAGATTGCTGCTAATCCTCCCCCGGCCCGTGCTACGAGCATTCTGGCAGTTAGTGTGACTCGGGGTGTTGACTCATTTAAACTAACATATTCATCTGCTGTAACCAGGTTTCTGTAAGGCAGAATAAATCAATATGTTGATCAATTATTATATCATTTACTAACAGGGACTTAGAAGAGCAAGACCTAATGTTTAATAGACCACATTTAACTGTTTTAGTCTGTGGTGCAGTTGAAGGTGCTATATTATTTTTTCTTTTTGAATTTTTATGCTTAAATATATTTTTGCTGGTTATTGGTGTTCTGGGAGCAGGCACCGTCTCTACGGGGATGGGGTAATGAGGGGATGGCAGGGGGAGAGAAGCTGCAGAGAGGTGTGTAAGACTAGAAGGAGAAGGGTGGAGGTGTGCTTACCGAAGGGTGTAATGATGGGACACGTGATGCTGTAGGTCATACTGACTGCAAAGATACACATGGTCCAGGCGTACTCCAGGCCAAACTGGAACTCGTAGGCCTGGCTGCGAGCAGAACCACAAACACAGCTCGGTCAAACGGAAGCAAAGTCCACCCGACATGAAAACAGCACAGTGGGTATGAACGGCTGACCCGTTTGATATGAATGCGTTCAGCCTGCGACTTGGCGACGCAAAGGCGCAGGGCGTAAACTGTCAGCGCCGGGATGCGAAGCAGCTCCATGGCTGTGCCAATTAGACTGGACGTAATCACGTAGTTGACGAAGAATGCCCCGTTGTCTGGAAGAAACACGCACCTGCACAAAGAGAGAGAGATGGTTCAAAGACACCAAAACGAGTCTCGCAGGAACAACTCTGCTCAAGTTCCCCTTCCTTCATAACTGCCTGATTGATACCAAAATTGGTACATATGTTGTAAAAGCCTTCTGCTGAAAAGCGTTACTTGTCAAGAGACGCTTATTAATGTTTGCTGTGGGTTACTGCAGACTACGCGCTTGTTTTAAGAGATAGAAAAGGGTTTCTTACTGGAATTTGACATCCTTCTCATCCAGGAAGTTGACATCAAAGAGCCATGTGAAGAACAAGTCCAGACTACAGGAAGAATAAAATATGAAAAGACCATAAAGTTATGTTCAAAAATCATTGGTGTAGAAAAAAATAATGCAAATATGCAAAAACTAGAGCGCGCCGTTCATAGAGTGCAAACCTCTGCCAACATTAGTTTCCAGTTCCACAAATTTTCACATTGGTATTGTTTTTTTTACAAAGTCCTGTTAGAAGTGGCTTTTCATAAGCTAAAATATAATAAAATATAGATGAAAAGGGCTTTTCAATGTTAAAATCAAATAACTGCTCAACCAGTAATACGGATCAGATGTGGATCAAACTTAGTCTATTCATTGAGAGTGCCAGTTTGCATCTCATTGTCACAAATGAGAGTGATTGAGGCACTTTTGATTGAGATATAATGCAAAATGTACATCAAATGGCCTTTTCAATATTAAATTCAAATGTCCACAAAATCCACAATCTGGATCAGATCAGAATCAAACTTTGTCAGGAGACAGTGAGTGCCAGTCTGCATCTCACTTTCAAATATGAGAGTGATTGGGGCACGTTTGATTAAGATATAATGTAAAATATACGAGGTCTGTCCGTAAAGTATAGGTCCTTTTTATTTTTTTCTAAAACTATATGGATTTCATTCATATGTTTTTACGTCAGACATGCTTGAACCCTCGTGCGCATGCGTGAGTTTTTCCACGCCTGTCGGTGACGTCATTCGCCTGTGAGCACTCCTTGTGGGAGGAGTCGTCCAGCCCCTCGTCGGAATTCCTTTGTCTGAGAAGTTGCTGAGAGACTGGCGCTTTGTTTGATCAAAATTTTTTCTAAACCTGTGAGACACATCGAAGTGGACATGGTTCGAAAATTAAGCTGGTCTTCAGTGAAAATTTTAACAGCTGATGAGAGATTTTGAGGTGATTCTGTCGCTTTAAGGACTTTTCACGGTGCGAGACGTCGCTCAGCGCTCTCAGGCGGCGTCATCAGCCTGTTTCAAGCTTAAAACCTCCACATTTCAGGCTCTATTGATCCAGGACGTCATGAGAGAACAGAGAAGTTTCAGAAGAAGTCGGTTTCAGCATTTTATCCGGATATTCCACTGTTAAAGGAGATTTTTTTAATGAAAGACGTGCGGGCGGATTGCAGCGTCGGCTCGCAGCCGCCGCGACGCTCCGCCACAGGAAAAACACCTCTGTTGGAAGCCTTAAGGACAAGTTGGAACATCTCCAGCTGATAAACAATTTCTCATACTCACTCCACTGAAAGCCATCAAAAGCCAACTGGATTTTAACAAATGGTTATCAACACGGAGGTGTTTTTCCTGTGCCGCCGCGCCGCATCGGCTGCGTCCCGACGCGCGGACCCGTCCGCACGTCTTTCATTAAAAAAATCTCCTTTAACAGTGGAATATCCGGATAAAATGCTGAAACCGACTTCTTCTGAAACTTCTCTGTTCTCTCACGACGTCCTGGATCAATAGAGCCTGAAATGTGGAGGTTTTAAGCTTGAAACAGGCTGATGACGCCGCCTGAGAGCGCAGCGCGACGTCTCGCACCGTGAAAAGTCCTTAAAGCGACAGAATCACCTCAAAATCTCTCATCAGCTGTTAAAATTTTCACTGAAAACCAGCTTAATTTTCGAACCGTGTCCACTTCGATGTGTCTCACAGGTTTAGAAAAAATTTTGATCAAACAAAGCGCCAGTCTCTCAGCAACTTCTCAGACAAAGGAATTCCGACGAGGGGCTGGACGACTCCTCCCACAAGGAGTGCTCACAGGCGAATGACGTCACCGACAGGCGTGGAAAAACTCACGCATGCGCACGAGGGTTCAAGCATGTCTGACGTAAAAACATATGAATGAAATCCATATAGTTTTTGAAAAAATAAAAAGGACCTATACTTTACGGACAGCCCTCGTACATTAAATGGGGTTTTCAATGTTAAATTTCAATGGTCACAAAATCTGTAATGTGGATCAGATCTGGATCAAACTTTGTCATGTTATAGCGAATGCGGTCTCCACCTCACTTTCAAATTTGAGAGTGATTGGGGCATGTTTGATTAAGATATAATGTAAAATATACATTAAAAGGGGTTTTTAATGTTAAATTTAATGGTCACAAAATCTGTGATGTGGGTCAGCTCCAGATCAAACCTTGCCAGTCAAGAAAGATACCATCCTACATAACTCTGTCAAACATGAAAGAAATCTGATTCTTTTTGACAGAGTATGAATTTTTAAAAATTTATTCAATTTAAAGATAGGGATTTTCCCAATTATCAAGATTTTGTTTTTCCCGACTTTGCCCTTTGACGTATTACATTGAAAACTGAATCAGTTCTTGCCTACCAAGATATGATCTCAGTAAAAATTTCATAATGATATATGAAAAATTGTGGGCTCCAGGCTGTTCACAAACCTTGGCAGAGTAATAATGAAAATCTACTAAACAGTTGCAAATTTATGACAACGAGTGACAAGTAATAAATATAAAACAAATACTCATCTCATGTGACTTCCCTTTACTATAAAAACTGAAACTATTTTTGGCAAAGTGGACCCGAATAAATCTTTATTCATTGACAATTGTTCTGTTTGTGGTCTTTGTGGAAACATGCCCTGGGCTAGAAACCTACAATCATTCAGTTTTCTAAATCTGAAAATATCTTACTTTCTGTAATACACTAGTATTTTAAGAAAATAGGTCAATAGTAATATTAGTCTTTCAAGAAAGAAACAAAAAATTGCATTTTAGTCCTTACAGAACTAATAAAGATCAAAAACATTTATGTTTTATCACATTTATTCATTTAGTTTATTTTAACAAAACACTACAGTAAAAAACATATTGCACATTCATATATAATTAAGTAGATGATTTGTGTGACTGACTTTTTGAATACAAGCGCAACAAAACATGAAATTTAAAATGCAGATATCAGTAATAAGTTTGATAATAAATGAAATTTAGAGTCGTGGAAATGCATTTATTGGCACACAACAGAAATTCAAATTCCTTCATTACAATCACTCATTTTTTATGCCAATTTCTATATTCTGGGACAGACGTGAACACAGGGCCCAAAAGCATTTTTAAAAAAATCTCCTCATGTTTTCAGTAAATATTTGGCAACTAAACTGAATAATTTAACAGCCCAGAATGCACCCTTCTGCAATTTAAAAGTAAGTTATTTATTTATTTTTCAAAATGCCTTCTCCGGGGAAGGACTGGCTGTTTCAAAACCGGGTTCACAATCTAAATGAAATATGTGAAATGCTCAGGGTGATAATAGCAGCAAAGGAGCAAATCCTTTCCAAGGATGCAAACGGACATTTTTGTCTTTCTAATTTTACAATGCAGCTATGTAGGATGGTTTTGGCCTCTGTTCCATCGATTGTCATGAACATGCACGCTGTGTTCAGAGCGTTCCGACCAGAAGAAAGTAGTGAAGAGTTTTCAAGCCGTCCTTTGAAGTGTAGAACAGAAAAGCTGAAGGTGGCCACTGAGTCCAAACCGTTACCGGCCACTACTCAGCCAGCAAGCAAAACACATACTGTCCACCACAGTGAGGCGAGTAGCTGTTCACGCCACCTACAGATGGTATTTAATGGTGAAGAAGCATGGATGGGCAAACAGTGTTCTCTGTGATTCCTTCACGCTGAGGAGAAGTTTAAAGAAACTACATAATTATAATGTTGAGTTTCATCAGATTCTACGTCTACACAAAGATGATTTAAACGTCATTCTAATCCAATTACATTTTTCTCCCGTGAATCTGATTGGTTATCATGGTGACTTTTCCATATAATATCGGGGGTCACGGTGGCAAAATATAGTCCACCAGTTCACCTTTTGGATTGTATACTCTGCGCACCCTGACCAGTGTTCTGATGAGGTCATCCTGTTTAATATCATCCTGTCCTCCGCGCAACTGCGCATGCACATGCATGCAGATGCACATGCATGCACATGCGAGCGCATGCGCAGTTGCGGCATAGGACACAACTGTGCACACATGCGCAGTATTGTCGGGATGTGGAATTGTCGATTTATGCGCACAAGATGCACAAATCGACAGACAACAAGCACGCGCGCTGTTAGCTGAGAGCAAGAGAAAGTCACATACCGCTGCTGCCACCCACCGCTGCCACCGCCGCTTTAATGGTTGAATTTCTGCACCGCCAAAATGGAATTTATTGATGGGATTCTGATACAGAATTACCGTATCCCATTTGATTGATTTTCACATTTGACAGATTACTCCACGCCCTGACCGCTGTTGGAGCGACGTGGCCTCGGCTCGACTGTAAGACACGCCGATCGAATTACCCTACAGAAAAATAAACCATGCAAGCAATGGAATTGAATTAGAATGGGAATACCCCTGTGTCCTGATGATATTTCGGATGTTCATTCTGTTATACGGTCGCAAAGAGCGGTTTTTTATGGCTCTGCTGCTGAGTCGCCGGTAAAGCTCAATTTACGACCAGATAATCAGCACCACGAACGTCCGCCAAATCATCAGACACAACAAGGTTATTCTCTAAATAGATACTACTGTAGACTATTGATACTATTGTAGCATCTTTCAATAATCAGAATAATCAGGTCCCATCTTATCGTAGGGACCTCAATAGTACCATATCACCCCATAGAGCGCTTCAGCTCTCATAACTGCAGGCTTACTTGTAGTTCCTAGGGTTTGTAGAGAGTAGAATGGGAGGCAGAGCCTCAGCTTTCAGGCTCCTCTCCTGTGGAACCAGCTCCCAATTCAGAGTAAGGGGAGACAGACACCCTCTCTACTTTTAAGATTAGGCTTAAACCTTCCTTTTTTGCTAAAGCTTATAGTTAGGGCTGGATCATGTGACCCTGAACCATCCCTTAGTTATGCTGCTATAGACTTAGACTGCTGGGGGGTTCCCATAATGCACTGAGTGTTTCTTCTCTTTTGCTCTGTATGCACCAACTCTGCCATTTAATCATTAGTGATTGATCTCTGCTCCCCTCCACAGCATGTCTTTTTCCTGGTTCCTCTCCCTCGAGCCCCCAACCAGTCCCAGCAGAAGACTGCCCCTCCCTGAGCCTGGTTCTGCTGGAGGTTTCTTCTTCCTGTTAAAAGGGAGTTTTTTCCTTCCCGCTGTAGCCAAGTGCTTACTCACAGGGGGTCGTTTGACCGTTGGGTTTTCCGTAATTATGTATGGCCTTGCCTTACAATATAAAGTGCCTTGGGGCAACTGTTGTTGTGATTTGGCGCTATATAAATAAAATTGATTTGATTTGATTCAATGGACAGACACAAAAACGGATGGACCAGATGCTGCTGCGTGTGCATAAATATTCACGTTGTGACTCTGCAGAACTGGTGTACCGGGACAGACCAAGTGAGGGCAGGACGATCCACCATGAAGACCAGCAGGAAGAAGCACTTGTGCATCGTCACCTGGTTCTCACCCGATCTGAGCAACAAACAAAACACAGGTAAAGACAGATGACTTCTCATGTGAGTTCATGAGCTTAAACTACATGTTGCACTCCAGAGAAAGAGTTAATTTGCACGCAGCACTTCGCACATCACGCCTGCACAACACGTTTGTGGGGGTGGTTATATAAAAAAGGGGGCGATCAAAGGTGCCGTCTCCTTATGCACAGTCACACCGCTCCTCCTGCTGCTAGTCACCATGTGCTGCTCCCTCTGTGCACGGTGGCTACTGTGCATATCATTATGTGCACACAGAGATCTCTATGACAACCTGCCCAGAATAACAGCGCAGCCAGAGTGACAGGGAGAAGGAGGGAGAGAGTTTAAAAAAAGAGATGGATAGAAAACAGAAATACTTGAGAGGAAGACACAATGAAGACGTGAACAGTAACCAGTGCCATGTCAGAGGTGAGGTGAGGGGCGGCTGATGGCCAGTGAGTAACTGGTCCAGTGGGACTCGAAGAAAGCCGAGTAGTAGACGATGAACGTCAGCAGCACCCGAAAACGCCCACAGTAGGGAGGGTCGAGAAGAACTCTGTAATGACTGGGCTCTGTATGGAGAAAACGGTGAGTTCCCCAGAGAGAAACAGGTTAGAAATCAGGTTCTGACCCAGTTCAAGGAGTGAAAAACAAAAACCAGAACACAAAGCCACAAAACGTTACATTTTTATGTTCCGGAACAGAAACATTTATTTATTTAGGGGTGTACAGATCTGTTATTTCAAATCAGTATTGGTCTGATGTTGGCCAAAAATTACTGAATTGGATTTTCTGAATTTGGGGGATGACAATCCAGGTCTTCTATTGCACTCCAGTGTAAACCTTGTGCAAATTTCAATGCAGATGTGCAGATCTCTACCAGATCTGCACATCTGCCGTGTTGACCCTGAGAACAAAAGGCAAGCAAAAAAAACAAACAAAAAAAAAAAACAACAACAAAAATGAGTGAGAGAGAGATGGAAAGTGAGAGTGATAATTTTAAACATTATGACAAAACTGAAAATCAAAGATGCTGTTTTAAATGTGTTTTTAAATGACGTCTTACAGCTGATCTGCAGTACGTCACAGCCCAGGAGGAGGCCACGGCCTGCACTATGAGAATCACTGCCACAGCATACACGGTCAAATTCAGACTTTTTTATGTCTGATAGATGGATAATTTAATTGAATTAATTTATTTCATTTGTATGCGCCAAATCACAACAAAGTCGCCTCAAGGTGCTTCACACAAGTAAGGTCTAACCTTACCAACCCGCAGAGCAACAGTGGTAAGGAAAAACTCCCTCTGAGGAAGAAACCTCAGCAGACCAGATTCAAGGGGTGACCCTCTGCTAGGGCCATGCTACAGACATAAATTACAAAATGAATATACAGAAAATGTTGCTGGTGCACAAGACAGGAGGGTTCAGAAACAGACACCACACCCATCTCTGGATGGAGCTGCACCGCTCACAGAGAGAAAAAAAACAGAAATCGGGCATCACAAAGACAACAATACAGTATAAATAAGCAGCACGAAGAACAAAAGAAATACTAAGGGATCGCCGGCCACTAGTCCTAAGCTTCACTAAAAGACCCAGAATTTAGATAAAGTTGAGGTAGCAGCCCGCTCTGTTATCCTAATAAAATGAATTTAAAAGGGTAAAAAGCATAGTAGCATACTATGCCAGTATGCTAGCCATACGAAAGGAAAATAAGTGCGTCTTAAGTCCGGACTTGAAAGTCTCTACAGAATCTGACTGTTTTATTGACGCAGGGAGATCATTCTACAGAACAGGGGCACGATAAGAGAAAGCTCTGTGACCCACAGACTTCTTATTCACCTTAGGGACACAAAGTCGTCCTGCACCCTGAGAACGGCACCAGGTACGCAGGGTTTAATTAGGTCAGCTAAGGAGGTGCCAGTCCATGAACAATTTTATAGGCTAGTAGCAGAACCTTAAAATCTGATCTCACTGGGACAGGAAGCCAGTGAAGAGATGCCAAAATGGGTGTAATGTGTCGCACTTTCTGCTTCGTGTCAAAAGTCTGGCAGCAGCATTTTAAACCAATTGGAGAGCCCTAATGCTGGACTGTAATAAACGAGAAAATAAAACATTGCAGTAGTCCAATTGAGAAGAGACAAACGCATGAATCAGGGTCTCAGCATCAGCCATAGACATAATGAGACAAAGGTGGAAGAAAGCAGTCCTCGTAATATCTCTAATGTGGAATTCAAAGGACAACAAAGGATCACAAATTACCACCAAGGTTCCTCACTTTGTCAATGTGATGCATGACATATGAGCCTAGGTTAAGCGTTAGCTGGTCAAATTGATGCTGATGTCTCACTGACCAAGAACCATCATTTCAGTCTTATCAGAGTTTAAAAGCAGGAAGTTACAAGACATCCAGCAAGGTTTTTATGTGAATAAGCAGTTATTGGCATGTATATCTGAGTATCATCAGCATAGCAGTGAAAAGTAATCCCAAAACGCCACAATATGTGCCCAAGGGGTGTTATATAAAGGGAGAAAAGCAGGGGGCCTAAGACGGACCCCTGTGCAAACCCAAATTTCATATCACTAAGGTTAGAAGTAGTGTTATTGTACAAAACACAGTGACAATGACTGGTCAGGTATAACGTCAACCACGCAAGGGCATTCCCAGTAATCCCAAATAAGATCATTCACCACTTTAGTGAGAGCTGTCTCTGTGGATGATGCTAATCACACAGCCTTACTACATAGAACATTATTAAACAATGTAGCATTTTGGTTCTAACAGGTTTGTTCGTAAGGGGGGAATAACTATAAGGTGGAAACCCGAAACCGGAAATATTATAATACACATATTGTTCGGAAACTAACATATTGACATAGAAAAAAAGTCTGGTTTGACGCCCCAGTCTTAATCTACCTTAGAGTTAGTTACATGTGTTAAAATTTAAAGCTAAGCATGATCAAGTTCAAAAATTCCTGTTTATCCATGCAGAAGCGTCCCCACTAGAAGCGCCTTGTTTAACATTTCAGTGGTTAATATGATCTCTGTAAGTTCATATCAGTAAAGAAAGAAAACATCTAAGAGAGATGGCAGTGCGTCTGGGGGAAGTTGATGTCTGACCCTGAGGCTCTCCACCGGCGCCTGGTGACATTGAACTTGTCCATGGGTGGTTGACGATGATGGCGGGAGTGGTGAGGAAAAACAGCAGGAGAAAGAGAAGGATGTTGAGGAGGACACATCGGAGCCACCAGCGGGATCCACACACGGACAGGTTTTCCCTGGCGACAGGAAAAAAAAAGAACAAACAAAAATGCTTTGCTGTCGGTACGCAGTTTCACAAAAACAGGCCCTGACGTGCTTTTCCAGCATGCACGGTCCAAAACCGGAATTAACAAAACCAGTTTGTCTCTGCGTTCTGACTAAAGCCCACAGCCGGCAGCCAATCGGGCATGAAGTGCACGCAGCGAGCGTTACCATCTCACTGGTTAATCTCACATACATATGCATCAGTCATCTGTTACATAATGCCGTCTGGACCGCTGTAATTTGCCTTTTGGAATCTGCACAATACCGTGTATCACATGTATTAATAGAGATCAGTGGAGTTGTTTTTGAGAGGTTGACTAAAATCTCAGTGAGGGAATCATCTCCACATCTAAATGTCTGGATCCTGATGAAGACCAATATCCATCTGGACAAGACTGAGTTAAAGATTAAACCCAGTCAAGTCAGTGATTGACACCGTGGTTACACACCTATGTTCTGATTTTCCACGGAAAAAAGCATGACTTTTCTTTTTAAGGATTTCATAGGTCTGCGAAAATGAAATAAAGGGATATTTTTCTACATTTGCCTCAGTTTATTCAAACCCAATATTCCAGAACAGCTTTCTGCTGCACGTTCCTGGTTTCTCTGTCTTATATTGTGACATTTTGTGTAACTGAAATTAAAAGTACAAAAGTAAATGGCAGCACAGTGGATAAGTGGTTAGCACTGTTGTCTCACAGCAAGAAGGTCATGGTTTGATTCCCTCCTGTGGCCTTTCTCTGTGGAGTTTACATGTTCTCCCAGTGTTTGAGTGGGTTTCCTCCAGGTGCTCTGGTTTCCTCCCACATTTAAAGACATGCAGGTTAATTGGAAACTTGTCCAGGTCTCCTTTGCAAAAGAGTCTCGATCTCAGCAGGACTAACCTGGTTAAATAAATAGTTTTTAAAGCAACAATTTGACTCTTGTTCATCATTTGAAAGGTAATTGGACTGCATCTCTGTAGCGCTTTTCCATCTGAAGCAGATGGTCAATATGCTTTACAATGATGCCTCATATTCACCCATTCACACCCTGATGTCAGTGTGCTGTCATGCAAGGTGCTCAACTGCACACCAGGAAAAAGCTGTGGATTAACGCCCTTGCCCAACTGTGTTTTTCTGGTCTGATGGGGATTTGAACCAAGGATCATCTGTTCTCACGTCCACCACTTTAATATCACCTCCCTGCATTTAAGGCCCAAAATCTCCTCAGTTTGGTGAGAAGAGAGGGTATCATCATTCCACTGACATGACTGGGAGAGTAAGTTTGTTTACAGTGATCCTGCTGACATATTTAGGTTTATTAAAGCTTAAGAAGCAGCAGATAAGTGTTTTCCACAGGTGTTGGCACTGACCAGATGATGTCAGAGGGAGCCGGGGCGTAGCTGACCAACCACTTTTGAGACTGGACCACGGTGGTGATGCTGGACTGCTGGGGTCTTCGGTGGCAGCGCACCCAACTGTAGTCCTTCACAATGCTACGAAACAAAAGAAGACGTGCAACTTTTAACTGCGCAGCAGGCGATCTGCAGAGGTCACGTGACGGACATGACCTCACGCCGTTGTATACTCACGCGGCGGTCATCCTCTCATCACGGAACGTCACAAAGGCTATGCCCAGCCTCTTCATGGAGGTTCGATTCTTCTCGGCGTTAAACTCGTCTGTCCACTTCTCTTCTAACTCGCTGTAGTATGTTCTGCATCTACCTGCAGGAAAACAACAATTACAAAAAAAGTCACAGCAGGCAAACGTTACTCACCTAGTCTCAAATACCAAATTTAGGCATTTAGATTGCACCGCCATCTGGTGGTGAAATCCTATGCAGCAACCACCAAAAGTCTGATGCTGCAGCGTGACAAAAACAAACCTTTTCAAAGCCACAAAAGTCACAGCAGAATATCCGAGCGCACGGATGAGTCTTGATCATGATCTTTCCCTCTTTCTGAGCCTTTGTGGTGAAATACAGTCGTCCTTTCATCGCTTTGCGCCTGCAAACAGCAAAACACTCACATCCTAATCATTAACTCTGCTATTCTGATCCATGCTTGGGGCCTCCCTGTGCCTTATTTTCACCCATCTTACCCCCATCTCAGTAGGTAAGCTTGTATTTTATTTTATTTTTTTAAGACTGGGTGTCTCCTGGTTCTTTTTACTGGCAGTGCAGGGAAGCCCAGGTGCAGGATGGATGATGGGTAACCAGAGCGTTGCTACTGTACCTTTCCAAGTCCAGCCTCATCAGCTTGTGGACATCAAAGCAGAAACGGATGTCAGTGACGGTACAGCTGGGGTAGGCTTCACTGGAGGACGGAGCAAAATCAGCACATGAAGAGTTCAGATACAAAACCCAGTATCTCCAAAACCATAAATTTTTAGTTGAGGCCAACATGTATTTGGCTGTCAAGGGGGTCCATCAGTGTGCAAAATATGAAAGAATTTGAAACAAACTGCTTTCATTTTATTGATGAAAGTCTGTGCATTTCCGAATATGTTTCCTTTAAATCTCCATTTTCAACTGCATTTTTCTCCATTAAAAAAAAAAAAAAAAAATACTTACTGGGTTTTGCATCTGAACTCTTCACATTTTCCCTGCGTGTTTGATTTGTAACAGAGACACCACAATGGTGCAGCTGGTTACTGCGCATGCTTCTAAAACCAAAAGCTCAACCTATGCCTGACTGACCATTGACACCTGGAGTTGCATCAGTATGAACATCAAACATTTTTTAATAACTAAATCTTGTGCCAAATGAACACACAGATAGATACACATCATACACAGAGGTCAAACTTTAAAAATGCTCCAATCATGTTGAAAACTATATCACGTTACTTGTCTGATCACAATGATTCCAAAAAGGTATAGCTTGGACTACAACCCCTGCCAAAAATTATGGAATCACCGGCCTCAGAAGATGTTCATTCAGTTGTTTAATTTTGTAGAAAAAAAGCAGATCACAGACATGACACAAAACTAAAGTCATTTCAAATGGCAACTTTCTGGCTTTAAGAAACACTATAAGAAATCAGGAAAAATAATTGTGGCAGTCAGTAACAGTTACTTTTTTAGACCAAGCAGAGGGAAAAAAATATGGAATCACTCAATTCTGAGGAAAAAATTATGGAATCACCCTGTAAATTTTCATCCCCCAAATTAACACCTGCATCAAATCAGATCTGCTCATTGACATTGACCCTATGTGTGTTTTTGCAAGGAATGTTTTTGCAGTTTTTTGCTCTATGGCAAGATGCATTATCATCTTGAAAAAATGATTTCATCATCCCCAAACATCCTTTCAATTGTCCAAAATATCAACATAAACTTGTGCATTTATTGATGATGTAATGACAGCCATCTCCCCAGTGCCTTTACCTGACATGCAGCCCCATATCATCAATGACTGTGGAAATTTACATGTTCTCTTCAGGCAGTCATCTTTATAAAATCTCATTGGAAAGGCACCAAACAAAAGTTCCAGCATCATCACCTTGCCCAATGCAGATTCAAGATTCATCACTGAATATGACTTTCATCCAGTCATCCACAGTCCACAATTGCTTTTCCTTAGCCCACTGTAACCTTGTTTTTTCTGTTTAGGTGTTAATGATGCCTTTCGTTTAGCTTTCTGTATGTACGAGGTCTGTCCATAAGTATCGTACCTTTTTATTTTTTTCAAAAACTATATGGATTTCATTCATATGTTTTTACGTCAGACATGCTTGAACCCTCGTGCAGCATGCGTGAGTTTTTCCACACCTGTCGGTGACGTCATTCGCCTGTGAGCACGCCTTGTGGAAGGAGTGGTCCCGCCCCCTCGTCGGATTTTCATTGTCTGGAAATGGCGGAATGAAAAGGACTTTTTTTCCATCAGAATTTTTTCAGAAGCTGTTAGAGACTGGCACCTGGAAACCATTCGAAAAATTTATCTGGCTTTCAGTGAAAATTTTACGGGCTTCACAGAGAATAAGGACTTTAACTACAGGTTTAAGGACCCCTTTAAAGGACGGTCGGTGCGCCGCGCTGCAAGCTGCGACGATGCGGCACAAACCACTGGATCATTTCTAAGCTGATGGCTCTGTGGATACGAGACCGTCGTGTGCTTTTTCTCTGGTTATCACAAGACCTGGACATCAGCCATTTTCCGGCAGATTTCACTTTTAACAAGAGATTTTGTCATGGAAAGCCGCGCGGAGGCTTCGCGCGTCACGACCGATTCGCTGATGAAGCGAGACAAAGGAACACCTCCGTTTCGGAGTGTTAGAGGACAAGTTGGGACATGTCCAGCTCTCCACAAGTTCTTTTATACTCACTCGACTGGTAAGCACTGAAAGCCGAGATAGACATGTCCCAAGCCAGATAAATATGAACTAATGAAATCCATATAGTTTTTGAAAAAAATAAAAAGGTACGATACTTTATGGACAGACCTCGTAAATCCCATTTCCTTTAGGCGGTTTCTTACAGTTCGGTCACAGACGTTGACTCCAGTTTCCTCCCATTCGTTCCTCATTTGTTTTGTTGTACATTTTTCGATTTTTGAGACATATTGCTTTAAGTTTTCTGTCTTGACGCTTTGATGTCTTCCTTGGTCTACCAGTATGTTTGCCTTTAACAACCTTCCCATGTTGTTTGTATTTGGTCCAGAGTTTAGACACAGCTGACTGTGAACAACCAACATCCTTTGCAACATTGCGTGATGATTTACCCTCTTTTAAGAGTTTGATAATCCTCTCCTTTGTTTCAATTGACATCTCTCATGTTGGAGCCATGATTCATGTCAGTCCACTTGGTGCAACAGGTCTCCAAGGTGTGATCACTCCTTTTTAGATGCAGACTAACGAGCAGATCTGATATGATGCAGGTGTTAGTTTTGGGGATGAAAATTTACAGGGTGATTCCATAATTTTTTCCTCAGAATTGAGTGATTCCATATTTTTTTCCTCTGCTTGGTCTAAAAAAGTAACCGTTACTGACTGCCACAATCTTTTTTTCTTGATTTCTTATAGTGTTTCTTAAAGCCAGAAAGTTGCCATTTGAAATGACTTTAGTTTTGTGTCATGTCTGTGATCTGCTATTTTTCTACAAAATTAAACAACTGAATGAACATCCTCCGAGGCCGGTGATTCCATAATTTTTGCCAGGGGTTGTATCTGTGATGGAATGTTCTGGAGTTATGGGGTCAAAACAGCAAAAATGGTGACAAAGGTCAATTTCAGTTTGTATAGGGGTCAAAAGTTAAAGTTGCTAAAATTCAGTAAAAAATGATGCAAATTATTGTTTGGGTTAATAGGGTTCTAATAAGGAATAGTTTGCACCATCTGTCATGCTTAGTTATCATGTTACAGGGTAACATATGTCACATGTCATAGAATCCAATAGGTTGACCTTGTTTGACCTTTACCTTGAAGATCAAACATTCAACACAGTCAAAACTATTCCTTTTTTTTTCAAGCAGTAATTTGCATCATTTTGTACTGAAACTGGAGCAACTTTAACTTTTGACCCCTGTACAAACTGAAACTGACCTTTGTCACCATTTTTGCTGTTTTTACCCCATAACTCATAAACATTAGTCCAAACTACACCTTTTTGGAATCATTATGACCAGACAAGTAATGTGATATAGTTTTCAACATGATTGGAGCATTTTTAAAGTTTGACCCTCTGTGTAATTCTTCATTGACCCCAATCTGGCTACAGCTACCACCCTAGGATGGCTATCATATGTTTTTGTGTAGGCATGATACGCTGAGGCTGGATTCTAAGTGTTGTTTATTCCCCTTAAGTGGTACCGAAAACCTGCTTGGCTCATGGACTATAACAAAGACTGAACTTGTTTTGTGTAAAACTGCGCTGAAGAGTAAACATGATAAAGTGTACTGGAAGTGTTTGGTGATGAGTCCTGGGTCGGTGATCTCTTTGGGTATGGAGGTAACCATCAGAGTCCTGGCAACCTGAAACACATAATGCAGATGTGATGAGTGGTTATGCTAGAATGTTGGGCCAGGATGATTACCCGAGTGGTTCCCAATCCTGGTCCTTGGGGGGGGGGGGGGGGGGTGCTAGCCTGCACATTTTGCACCTGCGCCTGCTCTACCAAAGGCTGGTCAGCTCATTCAGTTGTGCTCAGCCAAAACAAGAGACAACAAATGCCTGAATGGGGCAATTAGATGTTGGCAGAGCACGAAGAGACGGCCCCTGAGGTTCATGGTCCCTGAGGACCAGGATCGGGAACCGCTGGATTATGTACTCAGTTTAACATGATGACGACAAACCTTCTCGTCCTCTTTGTAATCCAACTTCATGGAGTGGTGAGCCATGCACAGCAACGTGATGATGAAGTAGACCAAGGCAAAGATGCTGTGGAGCCACAGGAAGTGGTCCCTGTGAGGGACAAAAAGAGGTGTTTTTATTCTCTGTGAGATTTCACAGGATCCACTGCCCTTCGTGTCGTGTTAGACTTACCTTGCACTAACATTCGCCAGCGTCGTTTTCCCAAAATCTGCAGGACTGTCTCCTGTAGAAATAATGAAATGTGACAGTGGGAACCATTTTCATTTCATTTCATCTCATTTCATCTGCCATAACGGAGCATTATTCCAAGAAATATGCTTTCCACCCTATTTAATGACATCGCACTCATCTCAATTAAATTTCACAGATAATTAAAACCCTGCAGCTTTAATTGCAGCACCCTTGGTTTGCTGTTGCCATGGCAGCCTGTCTGTTGGTGTATTTAATGACGGGATGACATGCTGCTCCATAAGATGAAAGCCAGCAGTAATAAAAAAAAAAAAAAAACTTTTGGTGGAACACCCGGCTCCTTTCTGCACGGCTTAGTCAATGCTTCCTGTAAAATAAACACCCAGCTGCTATTTAGGCCCTGGTTTGTTCCACCCCTGACACCTATACGTTAATGCTACGAGGAAATGAAGCACTTTCTGCTCCTATAATCCTGGTGGGCCAAATGCTTAAAGAATTCCCGCAGGTATTCTAGGGAGTTGTTAAAGTCTTACTCATAATATTGTTTCATGCTAGGATTACAGTGGAAGTCACTTTTTGAGAAGTGTTTATTTTTGCATTCTACCACTTTTTGTCACAGCTTTTCTTTTTTAAAATCTGGACTTAATTTTAGTTTTAAGGGAATTTAACAGTGTGTACATGTGTGTGATGATTTCTGTGTGGCCTGGCCTCACGTGAGATTAAAGTTGTCCCTAAAGCTTTTTTTTTTTTTTTTTTTTTAACAAATGGTCAAATGATGCTCAAATCACAATGTGAGAACTAAAATACCCAAGAGGTTGCCGGAAAAGTTCACTGGCAGAATCACGGCCAGAGAGAGCAGGCACACCGCCGACATCAGCAGGATGATGTGGCGCTGGAAGGACAGGTACGTGACGGCGTCGATGCCGCATTTACTGCGGATCTCCTCGTCCCTGCAGGAACAGAGAGAAGACCGTGAAAGAGGACATACTCCGGCTGCTTTTCCACCAAATCAAACAAACAAATAAATAAATCAAAAAGCTGTTAGAGCTCATTGCTACTCATCTCTGAAGGTGTTTTGTCTGATTAAAAGATTAAGTAAAAATTAATCCATAGTTCTCCTCATGCTCAGTCTATTAACCAATATGGAATATGTCGAACAGATTAGGGCCCTGTGTCCATATTCTCCCCCCGCTGAGCGCCTTTTTTTTTCAGCTGCTCTAAATTAGAATGGATTGTTTGTGGTTGCAAGAAGTTGTTGCCAGAAAAGACACTGCATCCAGTATTTCATCTTTTTTTCTGAGGCCACTCAGAGCACTTTTAAGTTACAATTTCCTGAACTTTTCAGAAAGACACTGTGATGTCACTGCAGTGCCTTTTCAGGCAATTGGGAGGTTTATTTTTTGTAGATTTTTACTCAAAATCTGTCACAGTAAAGAAAAAAACTACACTGTGAAAGCAATTTGGACAGACGCTTGGTTCTTTGCTGAGGGTGAGTACTTTTTAATCACCATAAATTATAAACTACTCATTAGCTATTTATTGTTATCATAGAAACAAATCCCATAAGGAGCCCCCCCACTTAAAACACTGAAATTGTGGTATGTGGGCCATCTCTCAGCGCTTTTCCACCAGATAAAAAATTGATATACAGACACAGGGTCTTTATCATTGACATTTATCATCCTGGTTCCAAAATTTAGTAATGGTGGTGCTCATTTTTTGACTTGTAATGCCTCAGTAGACAGCAGCGCTGTGAAAAGGTGACGAGGCTGAGGTGCTGACATTAGCAAGATCACATGATGTTGGAGACTGTATCAATAATATGTGTGAACAGAGTAATTAGACAGAAATTCCATTTAAGAAAAACTCATGTGAATATGTCAAATCTCTGTCATTGCTGGGTCCACTGTGAAAGGTCTTTATAAAACTCTGATTGTGCACGGTGTACAGCTCTGTTCCATCTGACTGCATGAACATACATCTATACTATGTCCAGAACATTCAACAAGAAGTAGCAAATTTCGAAGATTGTCCAGTAAAGCTGCAGAAATCCAAAGAGGTGTCTTAAATTTGAACAATCACTGGTCCATTGGACAAAAACCCCTGAAATGAAACTTAACGTCCAATCCTGGACAAATGAGCCTAGGATTGTACCGCATCGTGTGTAAATTTGCAGCTGTGCCTTCAAGGCAGGTGGTTCAACAAACCCAGCGGCAGAAAATAGAACCCAAAAAACTGAAGAAGTAAAGTGGTGCATGCCGAACGTACGACGGCCCACACAGTGAGAACTTGCATGGTGGGTTTGCACTTTCCCAGGGATCCCAGGGTGAACCACCGGCGTGAGAGCTAAAAAGAGGAGCGCCCAAACTTCACCATAATACTATAGAAACCATGGACACTGTGGAAATCCCTTTTTATGGCCCTAAATCTGTTGTGTGCAGTCAAGCAAGTGCAAATTTTCAAAGTGAAACCACTGCACCAGTGAGCCCAGGCCTGTTTGTTTTTGCTGCTAATTGATATATGTGATGAGAGCTTACATTTGACAGTGACATCATCTTCGAAGAAAGAAGGCCAATAAAACGACGGCAGCACAAATGAAGAGAAAAAAAATGATTGCAAGGGCAAGGGTTTTGTGGACTTACTTCATCTGGTAAAGTGATGTCAGCCACGAGCAGAAGCCCTGGGAAAAGAGGACAATCAGAAAACATCAGATAGACTGCACATTTAGATAATAAACAACACGTGCATGCTCGACTGTGCACAAGGAGATATTTGCATAGTAATAATGTTTCCAGAGTGACATACCGATGGAGGTTTAATATGTCTAGCCTGGAGCAGAAACTGTTTTACTGCAGTTTCATCTCTGTGTAGAAATTAGCCCATGACTCTCGTCTGACTCTGCTGCTATAACCGCGATAGGAGTGATGTCACCGTAACACACAGAGGTCATCGAGTCCCAGACTAGGCAGATGAGTCATGCTCCACACTTTCCTCTTAAAAGCATTCCCACAGTGCTGTTGCTGACACGTGGAGCTTTTTTTAAACATCAATATATCATCAGTCAATTCGGTCCAATGCCAACAAGAAGTAAGATTCAGGAGGGCCTGCACATGTTAGCGTCGCGCCAGTCTCCACGTGGTCTCCATGTGGTTTCAAACTGGGTGAATGTTTTTACACAGTGGTTGGAGGCCTAATCCATCAATCACGGTTGGTGGGAGGAAACCAGAGTGACCAAAGGAAACCCACACAGTCACACGGATAATACGATGGACCCAAATCTACAGCCTTCTACCTGTGAGGCAACAGCACTGACCACTGCACCACCATGTTTCCCATCAAATAAACATGCAATTATGTGAAAATCTGAATGAATCTAAAACCAAATGGACTAAACCTAAATTAATCTAAATCTAACTCAATATGAAGCTAACTGAATCCAAAATTAGATTTAAAACTGACAACTGAAACTAGTCGAATGCAAAGGTAATAGATAAGCTAAACTGAATGAATGGATGAATTTATTCGGCACAGACACATCCAGAACAACAAAAACTTACAAAGAAAGAAAGAAATAGTCCAACAATGCACCCAGGTGCCCAAAAGGGTGTAGGCAGAAGTAAAAGTTTGTAAAGGCCTATCCCTTTAACAAAATTGAAAATTATGCATATGTATATAAAATTAGACATATACCCATCATAACTAATACAAAGTATACATTGATCCATGAATTAGAATAAAAAAAACAACAAAAAACATGCAAACAGCAGTGTACCAACCCCCCCCCCCCCCCCAAATAAAAACAGAATCAATAAACCTAATTTAACATTCTATAGCATGTAATCAAATAATTTTTATAGAGCCTTTTAAAACTGACCAAACTACCAAGTGATTTTATGTTATCCGGGCAATTATTACAAATATTTACACCTTTAACAGAAATACAATGACTTTTTACGGTAGTTTGAATCTTCTGAAATAATAATGTTCCTCCTAAATTATAATTGGAGTCCCTCATTTTAAACAGGTCCTGGATGTGTTGTGGCAGAAGTCTATTTTTCACTTTGAACATAATTTGTATTATGATGTAATCAATCAGGTACCAGAATTTTCAAAACATGTAAATGGATAAACAAAGGATTAGTTGGCTCATTATTTTCTTACTAATAATTCCTATAGTTTTCTTTTGAAGTAAAAATATAGGATTTGTGTTAGTTTTTAATCTAAAAGTTAATCTAAAAGTAACTGAATGTGTAGCGAAGGGAATCTGAAACAAAGTGAATATAGAGCAAGCAGAATATAAAGCAAACGGAAAATCTAAAAACAATATAAACTGCAGAAAATTATAAATACCTGAAGCTAATGCTAATGGGTTATAAAGCTAAGCAAAAATAAAGCAAGCCGAAAACCTAAATTAGTCTAAAAATAATAACATAAACCTGTGGAAAAATAAAAATACCTGAATCTGATGCTAACTGGCTACAAATCTAACTGAAAACCTGCAGTGCATCCAGAAAGTATTCACGGCACTGCACTTTCCCCCCACATTTTTTTTTTATGTTACAGCCTTATTCCAAAATGGATGATATTAATTTTTCCCCCCAAAATTCTGCACACAACACCCCATAATGACAACATGAAAAAAGCTTCTTTTTTAAAGATTTTTGCAAATTTATTAAAAATAAAAAACTAAGAAATCACATGTACATAAGTATTCACAGTCTCTCCACTGATCATCCCTGAGATGTTTCTACAGCTTAACTGGAGTCCACCTGCGGTAGATTCAGTTGATTGGACATGATTTGTAAAGACACACACCCGTCTACATATAAGGTCCCACAGTTGACAGTGCATGTCAGAGCACAAACCAAGCATTAGAAACATAAACTGTGCAAATGATAAACGTTTTACTGGCTCCACTAATGCGTTGCCGGTAAAACTCAATTTGCGACCATAAAATCCAGCATTAATGTCCACAAATCTTCAGACACAACAGGGTTATTCCCTAATTTATATTGTTGTTTGTTTGTTTTTTGTTTTTTTTTCTTGGTGGAGTGGGGGTGGGGACTATATTACCTTCAACTAACTAAATAAAAGTCGCCAGATTTGTTGCTATTCGCTAGAGAGGATTTTTAGTTGCTAGGAAGGTCAAAAAGGCAGCTAAATTTACTGACAGAGTGGGAAAATTGGCAACACTGGAGGCACAGTAAGCAACAACTCCTTTCCATTTAAAGTGACAGGACCAGAGCAAGTATCACCTCTGAGTGGAAGTATAGCTTTTACTAGAAACATTTTAATGACCATAACTGTCAAACTCACCACGTCTTTAGTCTCAGAGTCAGAGGGACTGGATTCTGACGGAGACTTCTCCTTCTCACTCGGCTCTCCATAAAACAGGGACGTGAGACTGAAGTGGGCAGACAAGATCCAAAAAGAAAGTGATCACGACTCAGTATGACCTTGTCATGTGCCGTAAAGTCGAATTAGATCTCCTGCAAGCAGCCTGAGTTTTTATCTAATAAAGTCAATGTGATTTCTGTGCAAGTGCATCTCCGTGGACGGTACCACTCGTAGTTAAACACTGTTAAATTCAGCAGGATAATTAAATTAGTATGAGAGAGAATTGTTCAGTGAAACAAACACACATGCTGCTTGCTGTCCTGCGACATGTCAGGGAGAACTAATCCTGGGAGACAGGACTGGGTGAATTTTAAACTAGTTGTCCAGTATCTTCCAGACAATAATCCAGCATATGCATGCATGAATATGTTATTTCACAGGAAAAAGTACAGTCATCATTCAACTAAATAATGAATATCAGAAGCACACAGTGCAGCAGATAACAGAATATTTACAGAGGAATCCTGCAAATGGTGATACAAGCACCAAATCTTGCATAAATTCTCCTTAGACATTACTCTTTTGAAAAAACTGACTGGCTACTTGAATTTTCAATAAACGGCCAGGTAGGGGTCAACTGAAGAATTACACAGGGTTCAACATTTTAAAATGCTGCAATCATATTGAACACTATACCACATTATTTGTCTGATCATAAAGATTCCAAAAAGGTATGGTTTGGACTATCTATGACTGAATGTTATGGAGTTATGGGGTAAAAACAGCAAAAATGGTGTCAAAGGTCAGTTCCAGTTTGTACAGGGGTCAAAAGTTAAAGTTGCTCCAGTTTTGGTCAAACATGATGCAAATTATTGGTTGAGTTAATATGGGTTAAAAAAAGGAATAGTTTGCACCGTGTCATGTTTAGTTATCACGTTATAGGGGAACATATGTCATAGAATTCAATAGACGTTGACATCGTTTGACCATTACTTTGGAGACCAAACACACAACACAATCAATCTTTTCCATTTATTAATGCGATTAGCTCAACCAATAATTTGTACCAGTTTTTACTAAAATTGGAGCAGCTTTGACGTTTGACCCCTGTATAAACTGAAACTGACCTTTGTCACCATTCTTGCTGTTTTTACCCCATAACTCCATAACATTCAGTCATAGATAGTCCAAACTATACCTTTTTGGAATCATTATGATCAAGTGAATAATGTGATATAGGTTTCTACATGACTGGAGCATTTTTATATTTTGACCCCTGTGTAATTCTTCAATTGAACCCTACCTGGTCACCTACTGACAATTCAAGTGGCCAATCGTTTTTCTTCAAATTCATGTCTAGGAGTCTTTGTACCGGATTTGTTGTGTGTGGGCCGCCAGAAGAGGAGGTACTGCTGGCCCACCATCAGAGGGCGCCCTGCCTGAAGTGCGGGCTTCAGGCACGAGAGGGCGCTGCCGCCATGGACGCAGCCGGGGGTGACAGCTGTCACTCATTACCTCTTGACAGCTGTCACCCATCTACTCAACGTCCTCTCACTCCATAAAGACCAGACGTCATCTCCACCTCGTTGCCGAGATATCATACTTCATTGGAGGTAATATCCTCAGCCATTTGTGATTGCAATATTTGTATATTGTGACTGTTTGCAGGAGTACTGGTACCTCCGTCGGTGAAAGCTGAGAGAGCGTTGAAGGCACTCTTTTCCCCTGAGGAATCTACAGTACTCTGCAGTTATTGAGTGAGAGGTGGAGGTGGCATTCCCACCGCTGTTGTTGCTGGGTGTTCACACACCCACACTTGACTGTCTTTGTTCTCGCCAGCAGTACCAGATCCGACAGTCGGGGACGGTGATCACCTGGGAATTCGGGACTTGGCGGCTCCACTATTCACCAGGTTCTGTGGCAGCGGAAATCGTGTGGTTCCGGCTCTTCTTAGGACAGACGTCTTCTATCCTCGAGCCTGCCCACACGTCACCTTTGTGGATTGACTGTAATTATATTCTGAGATTGTCTGTATGTTCGTTGTGCACATTTCACAACATTAAATTGTTACCTTTTGGCTCATCTATTGACCGTTCATTTGCGCCCCCTGTTGTGGGTCCGTGTCACTACACTTTCACAACAGGATTTGGTGCTTGCATCATCATTTGAATTATTTCAGCTATCTGCTGCACTAACAAGCAGAGCAGAAACTTCATGCAATTTAAATTACTATGCAGTAATATGTACGATCAGCAGAGGGAGCTGCAGGCTGCAAAACCAGCACACAGGCATTGTTTCAGTGGGGATTATTGTTACTCCATTTTAAATGTTGACTCAGCTCACAAAGCAGCAAGTGCATCAGTGTTATTCATCTCTGAGGAGATTTTATTTTCATCTGCACAGATTTTTACTGGGATTACTCAAAAACTCTTCACAAAACTCTGTAAACATTTTAAACTAGCCAGGCACACACATGGATATGTGAGCAGATGGGCCTTAATTGGCAGAGGAGTACTATTCATTTGTTTTTCTGTTCATGTATGTTCATTTTTAGACCGTTACCTGTCGTTTTCCATCAGCAGGGCCAGCCGGCCGTAATCCCACGCAGCCTTCCTCAGGCAGGAGAAGATGAGTAACAGGAACTATAATAAACCATAAACACAAATGCATCACTCCTCAAAGTCAGAATTATGTAAAGAAATTATTTTATCAAACAATCCACAAAGAACTGGGAACTGAAATGACTTTAAATCTATTTCAAAGAGTAGAAATAGAAATCTAAAACTACTACACTGGGAGCTGTTTTTAGAGAGATAAATGGATGTTAGATATGGCATAAGCATCTACGTATAAATGGGGTATATTTTTGCTTTTCACAAATATGATAGACTGTTTTATGTGAGGTCAAGGAAACTAAAATGAAATGGATTTGGTTTTGTAATGTCTTTATATTGTGAGTTTTTACTGCAATAAAACTGATTAAATTATTGTAGAATAAAGCCAAAACGCTGAAAAGTCTTTGCACAGAATACATATTTGTGGACTATTTTATTTTATTTTATTTTTTTTAACTAAATTGCACAAATTAAAGCAAGCAATTTATTAATAATTTACTGCACATTTGTATACTAGAAATGCTTGAAAAGTGACCCTATAGAGCCATTTAATGCTACCAATAGAGTTATTTAAAAATAATGAAAGACAAAAGTGTTTATAAGATTATTTAGTGAGTGCAGTTGAAAGGTATACTGACACTGTTTTTTTAAAGATTTAAATCATAAAAATAATTTTCTTTAGCACCACTATAATTGTATTCCTTAACATTTAGATAAGGGAGTCATAATATGACATTCCTAATATGATCAAAATTCATGCTGTCTGGAAACAATTTAGGATTTCAACCCCTGAGGGGGAAAAATTCAAAGGATCAGATGCTATGACCAACATGTGGTAGATCTGGAAGTGATTTATAAGAAGATATCTTATGGATGGGATGTAAGATGGGTCACAGGTAATCTCAAAACCTCATGCATGCGCACATCCTGCCCGATGTAGTAATATTGGTAGGCTTGGGTATTTAGCTAGCTACCATAGAGCACAGCCACTACAGATGAAAAATTAACAATTATTCAGTGTGATTATTTTCTGTGATTCGCAGGATGTGCATTAGATTAATGGAGTCAGTCAGCTAGTTAGTGAGTCATTGAGTAAGTCCACAACATTTCTTGAACTAACTGCATAAAAATTGTTGCATGTTCACTTCTGACATTTTGGGTTTTGATAGATGCAGGTGAGGACCAGCATGCTTTCTACTTTGGACCCATTTTGGTACCTTTTAACCATTGTTTGTGTTTATTGTGAAGCCTACTTGCAGGGTCATGGTGGCCCAGAGGCTGCTGTTTTACTAAATGGAGGAGAAGCCAACCTCAGGGGATCTACTTTTTTTTCTTTCAAAGAGGTGTGCAGGTAAATTAGAGGGATACTTTTTACGGTTTTACATTTTTTCACGTATACGTTCAATTCCTTGTAAGCCTGGTTTTACTGCTCAGACTCTGTGCATGGAGCTGCATATAGATTAGACTGTTCAGTATGCTGCCCCAACCCAAAAAATACAAATCAAAACTCTTATCACAGTGTATTGTGAGTCTAATATAATTAAATGTCTGCGTGATCTGAATTATTTTAATAAACTGAAGATGAAATCCAACATGTAGCAGCAACAGCGAGCAATCTCGCTTTCTTTAGAGTAGTAAGTTGGTGGTCGTCTTGGAAACTGCCCGGGACATGTCTGCATTCACATAAGAACAGACACTGTAGAAGACACTGTGCACAGATAAAGAAAACCTCTGATCAAGTGCATGAATAACTAAGAATAGCTTCCAGTGTGCCACAAAAAAAAAGCAGAATAATCATCAGAGTGAAGTCAAAAATAAAAATCTGTTCATGGAATTGCTTCATATATAAAAGCTTTTCAAATGAGACGTTTTCCTGTAACCTGTTGCATCTATCTGTCTGTTCATACTTCTGCCTATCAATCAATGCTCCTGCTTCGCCTACTCAAAATTCTTGGGAGATTTGTGCCTAATAAATTAGGATACAAGTGAAACTTAAAGTGTGAACTACAAGGTTTTACTAAATGTGAAAACAAGAACCCCCTGCCCTCTCAATCATCTTATCATGCACTAAATGTCCATGCACAGTCAGACCAAGAATGTAAACAAAGAAGAAAAAAGCTCAGGGAACAGAGGGAGTGTTGTTTCACTCTCTGCACAGGATGCCATTAAGCCACTCAAGTTTAACAGAGAAAATAGCTGCTGGCTGCCACATTAATATGCATTTAATTTTGAACTACCGATCATGCCACATAGTTTCAAAACAAAAACAGTGCTATGGAGCTGAAATGTAAGATTTGGGAGCACTGTTTCGACCTTGAGCAATTATGAAGCATAAAATTTAAATATCCACACATATATCAGCATCAATAATAATGATTTTGATGTTTTCTGTTTCTATTTGTTCATATATGCTGAGAATATGTGGACTGTGGCTGCCCACTGCTCCTCGTGGTTGGATTGTTGAACTGTAATTAGGACGGGTTAAATGCAGAGGACAAATTTTGTTGTAAGTGTAACGGAGGCCAGCAGGTGTCGCTGTGCAGATATAGTTAGTAAACCTCACTCCCAACAGCTCAAAAGGATTCTCTGGTCACAAGGCCAGAGCCCTGGGTTTTAGCCTTCTGATTAGAGAGTCCGACTCCCATGCCGGAGCTCGCGAGTTTGCGTCCCGAGGGGAGCGAATGGGCGGAGTCATAACAACACAACGCAGAGTGCAGCCGCTACAATGGTGCCGTGTACCTGGATGGGAGTGAGTTTAGGGGGGTGAGTGTAACGGAGGCCAGCAGGTGTCGCTGTGCAGATGTAGTTGGTAAACCTCACTCCCAACAGCTCAAAAGGATTCTCTGGTCACAAGGCCAGAGCCCTGGGTTTTAGCCTTCTGGTTAGAGAGTCCGACTCCCATGCCGGAGCTCGCGAGTTTGCGTCCCGAGGGGAGCGAATGGGTGGAATCATAACAACACAACGCAGAGTGCAGCCGCTACAATGGTGCCGTGTACCTGGATGGGAGTGAGTTTAGGGGGGTGAGTGTAACGGAGGCCAGCAGGTGTCGCTGTGCAGATGTAGTTGGTAAACCTCACTCCCAACAGCTCAAAAGGATTCTCTGGTCACAAGGCCAGAGCCCTGGGTTTTAGCCTTCTGGTTAGAGAGTCCGACTCCCATGCCGGAGCTCGCGAGTTCGCGTCCCGAGGGGAGCGAATGGGTGGAATCATAACAACACAACGCAGAGTGCAGCCACTACATATGTATGTACATATGTGCAATGACAATAAAGATTCTATTCTATTGTATATACGAGGTCTGTTAGAAAACTATCCGACCTTTTTATTTTTTTAAAAAACTATATGGATTTGAATCATGTGTGCTTGCATCAGCCAAGCTTGAACCTTCGTGCGCATGCTTGAGTTTTTTCACGCCTGTCGGTTGCGTCATTCGCCTGTGAGCACGCTTTGAGTGAGCAGTGGTCCACCCTCCTCGTCGGATTTTTATTGTGAGGAAAATTTGGAAGATTTAGATGGCTTTCAGGGACAATTCTATGGGGATCACATAGTCTTTTCATGACCAAAACTCCTGTAACAGTAGAATGTGCCAAAAAAGTGCTATGTCCACATCTTCTGCCATTTCTCTGGTAGTCAGACGACGTCCCAGATCAACACAGCGTTCAGTTTGGAAATGATCTGGTCGTTTCAGCCTGTCGATCGCCGCTCGGAGCGCAGCGCGCCCTCCGCCATTGTGCGCCGTCTTCAAACCGGTTGTAACACTCCTTAATCTGTGTGATCCCCATAGAATCGTCCCTGAAAGCTGTCTGAATCTTCCGAATGGTGTCCACCTGGAGGTCTCTCACAGTTTCTGGAAAAATTTGATGCAGCAAAGCTCCAAATCGTTCAGACATTTTCCTCACAATAAAAATCCGACGAGGAGGCTGGACCACTGCTCACTCAAAGCGTGCTCACAGGCGAATGACGCAACCGACAGGCGTGAAAAAACTCACGCATGCGCACGAAGGTTCAAGCTTGGCTGATGCAAGCACACATGATTCAAATCCATATAGTTTTAAAAAAAAATAAAAAGGTCAGATAGTTTTCTAACAGACCTCGTATGTAAAAAAAAAACAATCCATTGCACAACTTTTTAAATGTGTCCTTCCTTAGCAAGACTAGCTAACAATACATAAAGAAATATTATATCAGATATAATTAAAATATAAAGACTATTTACCAAACTGAAAGTACACAAAAGCATTGAATATAGTCATGTTATCACATTTGTAATATGTGTTTTGACTTTTCTTTTTTGACAAGTACAACTTATAATGATTATACATGCTTTGTATTTGCAAGGTGCAAAGATTGTTTTTTTATATTTTAAAAAATGCTAATGAATAGTCATTGTTCTTTACAGTATTGTCTTTTAATATTGTGTTGATGTGTGGGCAAGTTCTCAAGTGATTTATTCTGTATGATGACGGAACTGTGTGCTGGTTCCTATTTTCAAGAACAAGGGTGATGTGCAGAGCTGCAGTAACTACAGAGGCATAAAGCTGATCAGCCACAGCATGAAGTTATAGGAAAGAGTAGTAGAAGCTAGGCTTAGAAAACAGGTGAAGATCTGTGAGCAGCAATATGGTTTCATGCCGAGAAAGAGCACTACAGATGCAATGTTTGCTCTGAGAATACTGTTGGAAAAGTACAGAGAAGGACAGAAAGACTTACATTGTGTGTTTGTGGACTTAGAAAAAGCTTATGATAGGGTGCCAAGAGAAGAGTTGTGGTATTGTATGAGGAAGTCTGGAGTGGCAGAGAAGTATGTTAGGGTAGTGCAGGACATGTACAAGAATAGTGTGACAGCGGTGAGATGCGCAGTCGGAATGACAGACTCATTCAAGGTGGAGGTGGGATTACACCAAGGATCAGCTCTGAGTCCTTTCTTGTTTGCAGTGGTGATGGACAGGTTGACGGATGAGATCAGACAGGAGTCCCCATGGACTATGATGTTTGCAGATGACATTGTGATCTGTAGTGAGAGTAGAGAGCAAGTTGAGTCTAGTCTGGAGAAGTGGAGATATGCTTTGGAGAGAAGGGGAATGAAAGTCAGTAGAAGCAAGACTGAGTACATGTGTGTGAATGAGAGGGAGCCCAGTGGAATAGTGCAGTTACAAGGAGTAGAAGTGGTGAAAGTAGATGAGTTTAAATATTTGGGGTCAACTGTTCAAAGTAATGGAGAGTGTGGTAGAGAGGTGAAGAAGAGAGTGCAGGCAGGGTGGAGTGGGTGGAGAAAGGTGGCAGGAGTGATTTGTGACCAAAGGATATCAGCAAGGGTGAAGGGGAAAGTTTACAAAACAGTAGTGAGACCAGCTATGTTGTATGGTTTAGAGACAGTGGCACTAACAAAAAGACAGGAGGCAGAGCTGGAGGTGGCAGAGCTGAAGATGTTGAGATTCTCTTTGGGAGTGACAAGAATGGACAAGATTAGGAATGAACATATCAGAGGGACAGCTCAGGTGGGGCGGTTTGGAGACAAAGTCAGAGAGGTGAGATTGAGATGGTTTGGACATGTGCAGAGGAGGGACCCAGGGTATATAGGGAGAAGGATGCTGAGGATGGAGCCACCAGGCAGGAGGAGAAGAGGGAGACCAAAGAGGAGGTTCATGGATGTGCTGAGAGAGGACATGCAGGTGGTTGGTGTGACAGAGGAAGATACAGAGGACAGGGTGAGATGGAAATGATTGATCTGCTGTAGCGACCCCTAACGGGAACAGCCGAAAGACAAAGAAGAAGAAGAAGAAGACGGAACTGAAGCAGAGGCGTCCTACTGTCACCTGGGGGGTGCTCTGACTCATGCTCGTCATTAGGAGACATTGCTCAACCTTCTGTGTTGTCTTGGCAACCAGGCAGCCATAAAATGAGCCAATTAAAAGCCCGAGATAGCAGACGGAGAGGGATCTCAGTGCAGACATCAAGCCTGACTACAAAACCAAGGTAGATAAAATGTGTGGGACTCAAGAGGAATTTTTTTTTAGCTAAAATAAATACAAATCCAATATTTTTATTACAAAAGAAAGCTGTATAAACCACACTGTGAGCCAATAAACCCACTATTTGTCTGTTGACACATTTTGAAAATCTGGGACTTGGTTGATTATATAACAATACAATCATGTATAAAGTTAAAAATAAACTTTTACCTCAACATGTCCAGGATCTGTTAAAAATGAAGGAGTCCAGCTATAATTTGAGAGGAACATTATTATTCAATAAATTAAACACTCGAACTACTGTAAAAAGTCCTTGTGTTTCCATATAAAATGTATAAATATTTGGAATAATTGTCCTGATAAAATTTAATTATCTGGCACCTTAGTTGGCTTTAAAAGACTTGATAAAAACAATATAATTACTTGTTATAGTGTGAAGAATTAGGTTTACTAATTTTGTTATTGGGTTTTTTTTTTGGATTGTGCACTATTGTTTGTTCTGTTGTGTTGAGAAATTTTAGTTAATTAATTAATCTATATAGTCTGTGCTTTTTCAGTATTTTTTGTATAATTAATGTATATATTTTTTTTAATGGTAAAAGGGGTGGGTTTTTGTTTTACGAGTTTTTTTGTTAAGTGTGTGCGCGCTGAATAAATTCATTCATTCATTAAAACTTACACTGTACAAAACTAAGAGCTGGGGAAAAAAGAAGTTTAATTTAAAGTTTCAATGGGCCAAGAAAATGGTCAATGATGAAAAAAAGTCCATCACCCAAAAAACTAAATGAAGGAAACCAGAGTGACAATAGAGAAAATGGAAACACTGGAATTCTGAATTGATCATTGGTGGATATAACAGATGATAAGTGAACCTGTCTGAGTACAAAATGCAACAGTTGACAGTTGTGTTAAAATGTTGTGTAAAATGCATGTGTTTGTTGGTGTGTGGCACGTACCATCCAGAGTACTACATTGATGGCGAGGACAGTGGGCACGCCTCCAAAAGGCAAACCCTGCAGGACACTGCTGCGGGAGTGCGAGCGGTAGCACCTCACCGCTGTGCTGTTTTCATCCTCAGGAGGGTCCAGGAAACCTAGAACATCCAGGCCCACACCCCTCCCATCCACAGAGGGCGCCATGCTTGCAAACAGCTCCGAGCGTGCCATCTGCCCTGCACCAAACAAGAAAAAGCAAAAAAGAGAGATATCTGGATAAGGAAATATGTATGTTAATGGTAAATAAACAGAGCCCAAACTGGTACTCATGGTGCTCATGTGTGCTAAACATCATTGATGACAAGCAGAGGACACTTTTCCTACAATATGTCATTGCTTTCCTCTTATGAAGCACTTTGCTTGTGTTTTCTGCTGCGCATCATTTATTTTTAGCATGCACATGCACCATGAGTACCAGCTATGTGCATGTCTGTTTATAACACAAGACAAACATGCTAAAGCTTCATCATGTGATTTAATTCTGTAGAATCAATTTTTTTTCTTTTGGCATTGTCACCCTGTTCAATCTGTTCAAGTGCAAAAACTGACAATTGTATACACACACACACACACACACACATATATACATATATATATATATATATATACAGTAGTGTTCGGAATAATAGTAGTGCTATGTGACTACAAGGTCTGTTAGAAAAGTATCCGACCTTTTTATTTTTTGCAAAAACCATATGGATTTGAATCATGTGTGATTGCATCAGCCAAGCTTGAACCTTCGTGCGCAGTTTTTTCACGCCTGTCGGTTGCGTCATTCGCCTGTGAGCAGGCTTTGTGTGAGCAGTGGTCCACCCCTCTCGTCGGATTTTTATTGCAAATAAAATGTCTGAACGATTTGGAGCTTTGCTGCATCAAATTTTTCCAGAAACTGTGAGAGACCTCCAGGTGGACACCATTCGGAAAATTCAGATGGCTTTCAGGGGCGATTTTATGGGGATTACACAGATTAAGGAGTGCTCCAGCCGGTTTAAAGACCGCCCGCAGTGTCTGAGAGTGCGGCACACTCCGAGCGCCGATGGACAGGCTGAAACCCCGCTGAAACAACCAGATCATTTCCAACGTGAAGGCTTTGTTGATCCAGGACGTCCTCTGACTTCCACAAAAATGGCAAGACGTGGACATCAGCACTTTTTCCGCACATTCCACTGTTACAGCAGTTTTGTCATGGAAAGAGAAGCGGAGGGATGGGCCACAGAGCCACGAATGGTGCGGGACAAAAGCACCTCCGTGTTGGTCACACAGGACGGCTTTCAGATGGCTTTCAGACGGCTTTCAGTGGCTTTTCAGTCGTGTGACTATCCAAGAAATTGTGCATGAGCTGGACATGCCACAACATGTCCTGTGAGGCTTCATCACGGCGTTGCTTTGCGCCATGCGGCTCTGTCCCGATGCACCTCTTTCCATGACAAAAACTCCTGTAACAGTGGAATGTGCGGTTCATTTCCAAACTGGACGCTTTGTTGATCCAGGACATTGTCTGACTACCACAGGAATTGCGGAAGACGTGGACATCAGCACTTTTTCGGCACACTGAGACAGATGTACGGAGGAATTCCACGCGTTGGGATGGAGCCGCATGGTGCAAAGCAACACCGTGATGAAGCCTCACAGGACATGTTCTGGCATGTCCAGCTCATGCACAATTTCTCGGATAGTCACACGACTGAAAAGCCACCAAAAGCCATCTGAAAGCCGTCCTGTGAGACCAACACGGAGGTGCTTTTGTACCGCGCCCGACAGGCGTGAAAAAACTCGCGCATGCGCATGAAGGTTCAAGCGTGGCTGATGCAATCAGACGTGATTCAAATCCATATGGTTTTTGCAAAAAATAAAAAGGTTGGATACTTTTCTAACAGACCTCGTAAAAAGATTAATCCAGGTTTTGAGTATATTTCATATTGTTACATGGGAAACAAGGTACCAGTAGATTTAGTAGATTCTCACAAATCCAACAAGACCAAGCATTCATGATATGCACACTCTTAAGGCTATGAAATTAAGCTATTAGTAAAAAAAAAGTAGAAAAGGGGGTGTTCACAATAATAGTAGCATCTGCTGTTGACGCTACAAAGTCAAAACTATTATGTTCAAACTGCTTTTTTAGCAATCCTGTGAATCACTAAACTAGTATTTAGTTGTATAATCACAGTTTTTCATGATTTCTTCACATCTGCAAGGCATTAATTTTGTTGGTTTGGAACCAAGATTTTGCTCGTTTACTAGTGTGCTTGGGGTCATTGTCTTGTTGAAACACCCATTTCAAGGGAATGTCCTCTTCAGCATAAGGCAACATGACCTCTTCAAGTATTTTGACATATCCAAACTGATCCATGATACCTGGTATGCGATATATAGGCCCAACACCATAGTAGGAGAAACATGCCCATATCATGATACTTGCACCACCATGCTTCACTGTCTTCACTGTGAACTGTGGCTTGAATTCAGAGTTTGGGGGTCGTCTCACAAACGTGGCCCTTGGACCCAAAAAGAACAATTTTACTCTCATCAGTACTCTCATCAGTCCTCTCATCAGTCCGACAGAAACTTAGCCCTGTGCGGTAAGACTCGCGGTGGAGGACTGTGTGTCTACATCAACACAGAATGGTGCAAGAACTCTGTACTAGTCTCCAGTCACTGTTCATCTCTGGTGGAGTTCATGGTCATCAAATGCAGACCTTTTTATCTCCTGATGGAATTCACCACAGTGCTGATCATCAGCGTTTACATCCCACCCGCCGCCAACGCTAAAGGCGCGCTCTGTGACCTGTACAGCACTATCAGCAGGCTGCAAAACACACACCCCGATGGACTGGTTATTGTTGCTGGAGATTTCAACCATGTGAATCTCAAGTCAGTTCTCCCTAAATTCCACCAACATGTGAACTTTGCAACAAGAGGAGCGAACGCACTGGACCTCGTTTACACAAACGTTCCCAGCGTGTACCGGGCAGAGCCCCGCCTTCACCTCGGATACTCAGATCTCTGTTATGCTGATTCCAGCATACAGACCGCTCGTCAGACGCTCATAACTGGTTCTGAAGCAGGTAAGAACCTGGCCATCAGGACCCATCTCTGCTCTCCAGGACTGCTTTGAGCACACTGACTGGCAAATGTTTATGGAGGCTGCAACCTACAGTAACACCATAGACTTGGAGGTGTACACTTCATCTGTAACCAGCTACATCAGCAAGTGCATAGATGATGTGACTGTCTCCAAGACCATCATTGCATGTCCCAATCAGAAGCCGTGGATGACTGCGAGGTGCATGCTCTGCTGAAGGCTAGAGACTCTGCCTTCACAGCAGGAGACAAGGCAGCTCTAAAAAAAGCAAGGGTCAAACTGTCCCGGGCCATCAGAGAGGCAAAGCGCGCACACGGTAAGAACATCCACAGCCACTTCAGAGACAGGGGAGACACATGGCGCATGTGGCAGGGCATCCAGGCCATCACCAACTACAGGGAAACACCACCTGCCTGTGACGGTGATGCCTCCCTTCCAGATGCGCTGAATGACTTCTACGCTCGGTTCGAGACACAGAACAGTGTGGCAGCGAGGAAGACCACCCCTCCTCCTGATGACCAGGTGTTGTGCCTTACAGCAGCTGAAAGCTGCTGGACCAGCCACATTCCTGGTAGAGTGCTCAGGGAATGTGCAGACCAGCTAACAGATGTCTGCACTGACATCTTCAACATCTCCCTGAGCAGTGCCACCATCCCAATGTGTCTCAAGGCAACCACCATCATACCTGTGCCAAAGAAGTCTTCAGTGTCCTGCCTCAATGACTACTGTCCCGTCGCACTCACATCCATCATCATGAAGTGCTTCGAGAGGCTTGTCATGAGGCACATCAAGACCCTGCTGCCTCCTTCACTAGACCCTATGCAGTTTGCGTACTGTCCCAACCGCTCAACAGACGACGCCATATCCACCACCCTTCACCTGGCGCTCACCCATCTGGACAACAGAGACACTTATGTTCGAATGCTGTTCATAGACTTTAGTTCAGCATTCAACACAATCATTCCCCAGCACCTGATCAGGAAGCTGAACCTACTGGGCCTGAACACTTCCCTCTGTACCTGGACCCTGGACTTCCTGACTGGGAGACCTCAGTCAGTGCGGATCAGACCTAACACCTCCAGCACCACCATGCTGAGTACTGGGGCCCCCCAGGGCTGTGTGCTCAGTCCACTGCTGTTCACTTTGCTGACTCACGACTGTGCAGCAATCAGTGCACAGCTCGAACCACATCATTAAGTTTGCAGATGATATGACTGTGGTGGGTCTCATCAGCAAGAATGACGAGTCAGCATACAGAGAGGAAGTGCTACGGTTAATGGACTGGTGCAGAACCAACAACCTGTCTCTGAACGTAGACAAGACCAAAGAGATGGTTGTTGACTTCAGAGGGACAAGGCATGATCACTCTCTACTGCACATCGACAGCTCTGCTGTGAATATCGTCAAGAACAACACGTTTCTTGGGGTTCACCAGGCAGAGGATCTCACCTGGTCCCTCAACACCAGCACCATAACCAAGAAAGCCCAGCAGCGTCTCTACGTCTTGCAAAGGCTGAAGAAGGCACATCTCCCACCTCCCATCCTCACCACATTCTACAGAGGAACCATCGAGAGCATCCTGAGCAGCTGTATCACTGCCTAGTTTTGGAACTGCACCGTATCAGATCGCAAATCCCTGCAGCGAGTAGTGAGGATGGCTGAGAACATCATTGGTGTCTCTCTTCCCACCATCACAGACATTTACACCACACGCTGCATCCGCAAAGCAACCAGTATTGTGGATGATCACACACACCCCTCACGCTCTCTCTTCACCCTCCTACCGTCTGGAAAAAGGTACCAAAGCATCCGGGCCCTCACATCCAGACTGTGCAACAGCTTCTTCCAGCAAACAACCAGACTCCTCAACAATCAGAGTCTGGTCTGAACAGTCACACATATTTCAGTGACTGGACTGAACACGCACACGCACGCACACACACACACACACACACACACACACACACACACACACACACACACACACACACACACACACACACACACACACACACACACACACACACACACACACACACACACACACACACACACACACACACACACACACACACACACAATCTCATCTTTTAAGAGTGCAATGCTTATGGTCAATAACTGCTACTATGCTTTTCACTTTATAAAAATGGTCACAACTGCACTTTACTGCATACCTGTATTTATTATGGTTTATCGTGATAAACCATAATAATATTCTTTGTAGCACCTTTGGTCCTGGAGGAATGTTGTTTCATTTCACTGTGTATATGGTTGAAATGACAATAAATCTACTTGAACTTGAAATATTCCTCCATTTCTCTTTAGGCCAGTTGATGTGTTTTTTGACAAATTGTAACCTCTTCTGCACATGTCTTTTATTTAACAGAGGGACTTTGTGGGGGATTCTTGCAAATAAATTAGCTTCACACTGGCGTCTTCTAACTGTCACAGCACTTACAGGTAACTCCAGTCTGTCTTTGATCATCCTGGAGCTGATCAATGGGTGAGCCTTTGCCATTCTGGTTATTCTTCTATCCATTTTGATGGTTGTTTTCCATTTTCTTCCACGCGTCTGTTTTTTTTTTTTTTTTGTCCATTGTAAAGCATTGTAGATCATTGTAGATGAACAGCCTATAATTTTTTGCACCTGCGTATATGTTTTCCCCTCTCCAATCAACTTTTCAATCAAACTACGCTGTGTTTCTAAACAATGTCTTGAACGTCCCATTTTCCTCAGGCTTTCATTGAGAAAAGCATGTTCTCTCTCTCTCTCTCTCTATATATATATATATGTGGTATTTCACACATTTTAATTTGTTTGTTATTTCAAATACAAAAACTTCTCAATGTAGAAATTTCTAAAATTATGAAAGAATGATTCATTCATTCAAAATGTCTAAAATTCTCTTCCTCAAACTAAGCAAATCTCTGCAACATGATACACATTAGTTAAAAATATAAAAGGCAAGATGATAGGTTGCATAAGTAATGGGCCCCTTTGGTATACTATGTCAGGGTTTGGGCTTCTGGGATGTGTTTTTTTGTCTTATGCATTTGAGTGTTTTGTTCAGATCATGTTCTGTGTGGTGATTTTTCTTGTCTGTCTTTTTCTGCTTGGGGTTTTCTGTCTCTGTTTCTCTTGTCTGTCATTTGGTGCTCTGTGGTGGGCGTTTCCCACTGTCTTTCCACGCCCACACCCTGGCTCTTTCCCTCACACCTGTTCCTCATCTTCTGCTCATCACCTCTCTGTATTTAAGCCTCACCTTGCTCACTTTTTTCCCTTTTAGATAGTTGTGCTCCATGCCTTTATTTTGAGTCTTGTGCTTTGTATTTTTCTCATCCTGCTTGCTTCCCAGTGTTTTTTCATGACCACCTGCTTGTTTTTTGGACCATGTCTCTGCCTGATGAACATGTTACTGTTGTTTAATGTGAACTGCATTTTTGTGTACCAAACCCTGCTTGTTACTCCAGTAAAGTTTTATGCACAAATCCACTCTGTCTGAGCCAAGCAATTGTGTCCAGCCATTTCATGTTGCAAAGCCTGAAATAATAGTTTTGCTCAAATGTTTACATTCCCTGGCAGAATTTTTGATTTTTTTATTTTTTTTTTTTTGGCCATTATCAGTGGCAGTTTTACCATCAGAGCCTCGTCCACAACTACCACAAAAGATTCCAAGCTGTCATTGATGTTAAAGGGGGCAACACAGGGGGATGTAAACTTTTTATCAGGGTCATGTGGGTAGTTTCTGTTGTCATTATGATTTAAAAAGAGTAAAAACAGTTGTTTTACAATAAATGGCTTCATTCAACCACTAACCATGAGTGATTTTTTTTTTAAATCATTCATATTCTCTGAAAAATGGCTAAAAAAGTCAAATGTTCTGCCAGTACATATAAACTTTTGAGCCCAACTGTACCTGTAAATCACTTTTATTGCCATTATTGTACAGCGATGTCAGGGGATGGATACATGAACATTTCCATGTCACTGAATATGTCTTGGATTTTATTTACATCAGTTATGAATAAATACAAATAGTATGGCACTCTATGGTAAATTTGTGTGGAGTAGACAGTTCTCAAAAATTGCGTGACTGTGCAAGAAGAAGAGTGAAGAAAGCCACCAAGACACCCAGACAACCCAGAAGAAGTTACAGGCTTCTCTGGCTGTGACTGGAGAAATTGTGCACAGTGCATGTTTTGCATTTTGTATCACCAGTTATACAGCTTCATGATGAGGTGGCACAGAGGAGGGTTTTCTGTCACCAAAACATCAAATTGAGACTTGCATCTCAGATGTACCTTCTGGCAAACTGTAGCTGAACCTCCAGGTTTTCTTAAGAAAATCCTCCTCTATATTTTTATGTATGTTCTGTGTGTGTGTGTGTGTGTGTGTGTGTGTGTGTGTGTGCCAACAAACTGACTGGTAGACATGACCTTGGACCCAATATTGACTTTTTAACTGGGTAATTCCACAACCCACCTACACACTGCATATGCATCACGTTCTAAAGTCATTTATCCCCACGTTGATCCTGGTGTGCAGTTGAGTGTCTTGCATGACCAACCCAGTCTCACGGATTGGCGTAATTCAGCATCACAAAATATACATTAATCTATTGGTTCGTCATATTGTCACAAAAAGTGCAAAATTTTTGTCATGGCAGCACCAATTCATTCTAATTTATTCCGTGATGGCTACACTTAATTAGAAGTGCAGCGGGGGGGTGGGGGTGGTTAGGGTTAGGTTATGGTTAAGGTTAGGGTTGGGGGTAGGAGTAGGGTTAGTAATAGGGACTTTAAAAACCCCCGTCACGAAAACTTGAATAATTTCGTGAGGGCAGGATAAAAAGAAAACCTGTGAGACTGAGCTGGTATGACAGTACGCTGACACTGTGTGGGTAAATAGGTGAATGTGAGGCATCTTGTAAAGCGCTTTGACCTTCTGGTTAAGATGGAAAAGTGCTACAGAAATGCTGTCCTTTTACCACGTTTTGGCAAAATGTAGTTAACAACTAAAATTTTGACCTATGATCCAGAAGACCTTCTATTTATTTAGTTAGTTTATATCACACCAAATCACAACAAAGCTGCCTCAAGGTGCTTCACACAAGTAAGGTCAAACCTTACCAACCCCTAGAGCAAGCACACAGGTGACAGTGGTAAGGAAAAACTCCCTCTGGTGATATGAGGAAGAAACCTCAAGCAGACCAGACTCAAAGGGGTGACCCACTGCTTAAACCATTCTACCAAAAAGGTTTACAATACAGAACACACACTGTTGGATCTGTTCCTACAACGGAGTCCATCCCCAATGACTGACGGTTGGCAAATCCAATCATGTCCAGCACTGCAGACCCCACGTTCATATGTGTCACTTTTTGTAGACATTGGAGTGAAGGAAAAAAAAAAAAAATCAAAACTTTGGCCACTGACCCCAATGGGGTTAACCGCTTTCCACATGTCAGGTTTGGTGGAAATCATCCAAAGAACCTTGGAGGGACAGGGGAACAAACAGACCAACAATGCTCATGTGGCATAATTTTACAGAAATCAAAGCAATTTATAATAAATTTCAATGTGAAGTAAATTCAGCAAATTTTTGAAATATCAAAAGGGATGACACCTTTAAGAGATTAATCTTTAATGAAAACATTTATTTTTTGTTGACTGTGTAACCAGATATCTGACTTATAGTTTCAGCTCTACTGCAGTCCAGGTTCAGAAACCAACATAAGTAACTTGATAAATGTTGTGAATCTAAAAGCTGAGATGAGCTCATTGGCCTGTTTGAACATCTGGTTGAGGTTTGGGGTTTACTGCCACTCTCTGCCTGGAGATGCATGCAGAGGAAATGACACCAACATGACCGCAGAATGGAGGTCTGAACCATCTGTCCTGCAGTGGTGCACACACACACACACACACACACTCCATCTCAATCATTGCAAACCTGACATCCAACTGCTCGCCGTGTTTGTGCACCTCACAAAACAGTGCAGTTGACAAAAGCTCTACATCAATAACACCGTTTCACATGAAACATGATGCCGTAACATGTTGTGAGAGTGATGCAGTACGTGTGCCATGTTCATTGTTAAACCTGCCTTAGAATGAAGACCAGAGTGTGACATCAAACTCTCCAAAATGGCACAAGAACCTTTGTGAGATTTCTCACTGCATCAGTGACATTACTCCCTGAGAAGGCGCTCCATCACAGTGACACCACTTCGCTGTGCAACGGGAAGATACAACAGGATGCCTGCTGCAGCCGAGCTGATGAATGGCCACGTCCAGCATCCAGACTGCAAAACGCTACCGTTAGCAGGCGACATTCAAACCATCTGCATCTCTCACCGTGAGGCTGGATCACACAGAAAATCCATAGTACACAGGACAGGATTGTGTTTCTACAGCAGCTGGCAAAGATGAAGCACTTATCACATATCCTCTCTGCAGGAACTAATTATGCAAAACTAGACTGTGCAAAAGAAGACTTAGAGTGTGCAGAAACCTCTGCAAACAAATTTACAAATCAAATTTACAACCCAGCTGTTGTTATGAGACATATTTTGAAATTTTTATCTTATTTACAAATGAGAAGAAATTTCACACTAGAATTCGGAGACTTCCTTTAATTTTTTATTTTTTTTTTCCCACCAAGGTGTTGTAAAGCCAAAAAGCAAAAGCGGAGCTAAACACAACTGGAGCACAACTGAACCTTTGATGAACATTGTCAATTGATGAGGTATGTGGGCAGTTACTATTGTGAGGGGCAACAATTTCACAGGGGTGGACTCGTGCACGAAACATGTACACACAGCCAGCCCAGCCGTGACGACAAGGAACCCGAAAAGCTCAGATTATAACAGACACAGAGGGAGTGCTGCTTCATTCTCGGCGTAGGACACTTACTTCTTTACAAAGAAAAAAATGTTTCAGGCTGCTTTATCAATATTCAACTAAACATAAGATGAGTAATGTTTGAGGTTTTTGGGGTCAAAGATCAAGGTCACAGTTAAAGGTGAAAATATTGGTCCAATGCAAATTTTTAAAAGGCCATAAGCCTTTAATGAAACAGAGATGACAGACCTGAAGTTAGAGGAATAGGAAGTCATAGGTTCAAAGTTTCTTTTTAAAATAATACCAATAATATAATAATAATATATAATATAATAATATAATACAATATAATATAATATTGTATATAATACAATAATATAATATAATAAAATAATACCATCAGAAGGTCATATCAAGGTCACTCAAATTGTATTCACTTGCAGTGACTTAACACTGTCATAAAGACCCATAAATGCTATCAGACATGAACAGGAAGTCATATATGGACTACCACAGTATACCATCAAATTTGACCTTGAAGACTGAAACCAAACTTTGATCACTTACAGTAACTTAATAGCATTAAATGGACCTATAATTTAACATGAATAGGAAGTCATTTTCCACAATATACAATTGCATTTGACCTTGAGTAACCTCAAAGTTCACAGTCAGGGTTCATCACTTATTATGAATAATGGTGCCAAATCAGTCCACTGTTATTACTGAACAGAAAATCATACATGAATTTGCAAAATATGCAATTACACAGCACTGGTCCTTGAACTTGCTACATTAATCAAACATAAATAAAGAGACTCATTGGATGAGCTTGATTCAATTTTGTACACAATTTACATCTAAAAAATATATATGTGGCCCCAACTCAGAGTACATCAATGAAATATAATTTAATTTGAGTTGGGGCTACATATATTTATTAGATGGATGTCCTGCCCAAAATTAAACTGAATTCATCCAATGAGTTTTTTGTTGTTGTTGTTGTTGTTGAGTTTATATTGCCCTATATTGAGAAACTCCATTAAAGTGTGTAAATTTTCACTCATAATATTCTATGAGAATACAGCTACTATGCTTCAAATGTGTCAATCAAACCAAAATTAGTCCTTTACGAGGTCTGTTAGAAAAGTATCGGACCTTTTTATTTTTTGCAATAACCTTATGGATTTGAATCACATGTGATTGCATCAGCCAAGCTTGAACCTTCGTGCGCATGCGTGAGTTTTTTCACGCCTGTCGGTTGCGTCATTCGCCTGTGAGCACGCTTTGTGGGAGGAGTGGCCCAGTCCCCTCGGTGGATTTTCATTGTCAGGAAAATGGCCGAGCAACTGCCGCTTTGCTGCATCAAAATTTTTTCAGAAACTGTGAGAGACAGCCAGGTGGACACCATTCGGAAACTTCAGATGGTTTTTGGTTAAGATCTTATGGGCATCACACAGATTAAGGAGCATTACAACTGGATTAAAGATGGCCCACAGTGGCTGAGGGCGCGCCGCGCTTCGAGCGGCCATCGAAAGGCTGAAACGACCAGGTCATTTCCAAAGTGAAGGCTGTGTTGATCCGGGACATCGTCTGACTACCAGAGGAATGGCAAGAGAGGTGGACATAGCACTTTTTCGGCACATTACACTGTTACAGGAGATTTTGTAATGAAAGACATGCGGCGGAATTCACGCATCAGGACGGAGCTGCTAATGGCGCAGAACAAAAAGCACCTCCGTGTTGGAAGTCTCATGGGACAGCCCAGCTCTTCCACCATTCGGAAGATTCAGACGGCTTTGGTTGGCTTTTCAGTCGAGTGAGTATCTGAGAAATTGTCGAAGAGCTGAGCATGTCACATGTCCTGTGAGACCAACACGGAGGTGCTTTCGTTCCGCGTCATTAGCGGCTCCGTGGCGAATTCCTCCGCTCCTGTTTTCATGACAAAATCTCCTTTAACAGTGGAATGTGCCGGAAAAGTGCTATGTCCACCTTTTCTGCCATTTCTCTGGTAGTCAGACGACGTCCCGGATCAACACAGCATTCAGTTTGGAAATGATCTGGTCGTTTCAGCCTGTAGATCACCGCTCGGAGCACGCGCACCCTCCGCCATTGTGTGCCATCTTTAAACCGGCTGTAACACTCCTTAATCTGTGTGATGCCCATAAAATCGTCCCTGAAAGCCATCTGAATTTTCTGAATGGTGTCCACCTGGCTGTCTCTCACAGTTTCGGGAAAAATTTGATGCAGCGCTGCTCCAGCCGTTCAGACATTTTCCTCACAATGAAAATACGACGAGGGGGGAGGACCAGTGCTCACTCAAAGCGTGCTCACCAAGCCGGTTCTGTAGTGTGGTGGATGTGGTGAAGTGCAACACCAACACATGCTCCCAGACCTCATCTAATAGCGGATGAATCTGGGCGTTTTGAACCAATACCATGGTAACACTTCACTTTCTCAGTGTCAAATTGCAGCCCATAGAAAAGTGTAACTTGCGAATGATTTGACGCCAAAAGAAAGACCACATGGGCAGAACTTCCTGACATATGAGAACAACTATGCAAGAACACCCAGAAACAGGGGGTCTACAGTGCTGATGTTTATCAGTGACATCACCGGAGGTGTATGCCTTTGCAATCAGCGTAGTAACCATGTAATGTTTGTATGTGTATTAGTATGAGATCCAAAGCATATTGTGTGCTAAGGCAAGTGCAGTGGGCCTAGGGAGCAGAAGAAGACATTTGATTTTGGGTGGTATCAGTCAATGGTTAATTTTCTATTCCAACTTCCAAGTCCAGTTAAGGGTCACGGGGGGTTGGAGCCTATCCCAGCTGTCACTGGGTGAGAGGTGGGGTACACCAGTCCATTGTAGGGCCATTATTGAATCCCCACCCCCAACATTTCTGATCAAAAACTTTATTCAGTTTTGCCACATTTTATGTTACAGCCTTAATCCAAAATGGATGAAATTCATTTTTCCCCCTCAAATGTCTACACACAATACACCATAATGACAATGTGAAAAATGTTTTTAGGAGATTTTTGCAAATTTATTAAAAATAAACTAATAAATCACAAGTAAATAAGTATTCACAGCCTTTGCAATGAAGCTCAAACGTGAGCTGAGGCGTATCCTGTTTCCACTGATCATGCTTGAGATGTTTCTACAGCTTAACTGGAGTCCACTTGGGGTAAATTCAGTTGATTGGACATGACGTGGAACGACACACCTGTCTACATATAAGGTTGCACAGTTGACCGTGCGTGTCAGAGCTCTGAGACAGGATTGTCTTGAGCCACAAATCTGGGGAAGGGTACAGAAACATTTCTGCTGCTTTGAAGGTCCAAGTGCACAGTGGCCTCCATCATCTGTAAATGGAAGAAGTTTGGCTCCACCAGGACTCTTCCTGGAGCTGGCCGCTCGTCTAAACTGAGCGATCAAGGGAAAAGGACTTGGGTTTGATAAGGTTAGATCTTACCTGTGTGAAGCACCTTGAGGCAGCTTTGTTGTGATTTGGCGCTGTATAAATAAATTAATTAATTAATTTAATTAAACATCGAAAACCCCATTTAACGTATATTTTACATTATATCTTCATCAAACGTGCCCCAATCACTCTTATATTTGAAAGTGATGTGCAGTCTGGAACTCACTATCGCCTGACAAAGTCTGATCACATTTGACAAATACCCAGTCAGCAGAGAGACTTGTGGATAGTTTAAACGCAGTGCTCAAAACTACACTCGACATGATTGCACCACCTGTGTTAAAACCGCGCTCCCCCAAATAACAGTCACCTTGGTTCAACGATTATCTGTGTGACCTCAAGCATAAAGTAAGAGGTCTAGAACGGAAATGGCGTTGTTCAAAATTATAAGTATTTCACCTTGCGTGGCGTGATGCTATCTTAGACTATAAGCATGCATTACTGGCTACAAAGCAGACTTACTACTCTGATTTGATCAACAAAAACAAGCATAACTCAAAGTTCTTGTTCGACACGGTGGCAACACATATGCATGGACAACCACCTGTAGTTCACTCTCCTTTTACAGCACAAGATTTCCTGGATTACTCTGAGAAGAAAATAGAAGACATCAGGTTAAACATATCCCAGCATGCCTTAACCCAGCCATTACACCCTGCTACTGAGGTGGGCACCACCACTGAGGTATTACCTAGATTTACAGAATTTGACAGTATCTCACTAGGCATGTTGACAAAACTCGTAATGTCAACAAAAAGCACAACCTGTTTATCTGATCCTATACCAACAAAACTGTTTAAGGACCTGTGGCTCACTCTTGGGCCGACTGTGCTGGAAATTATTCATCTTTCTTTAACTTCTGGATCTGTTCCTAAATGTTTCAAATCTGCAGTGATTAAACCATTACTTAAGAAACCTAATCTTGACCCTAGTGTGTTGACAAACTATCTGCCGATATCAAATCTATCATTTTTCTCTAAAATTCTGGAAAAAGTGGTGTCACGGCAGCTCGTAGACTATCTTACTAAGAATAATCTCTTTGAGGCACTGCAGTCTGCTTTTAGAAAATATCATTCCACAGAGACGGCTCTCACTAAAGTGGTGAATGATCTTCTGCTTACAATGGATTCGGACACCACTACGGTTCTGTTGCTGTTAGATCTCAGTTCTGCATTTGATACAGTGGATCATCATATTCTACTTGATAGGCTGGAAAATCATTTTGGGATTACTAGGAGTGCCCTTGCATGGCTCATACTTGACCAGTCGTTCTTACTGTGTTTTGCACAGTAACACGACCTTTAACCTTAGTGACATGAAATTTGAGGTTCCACAGGGGTCTGTCTTAGGCCCTCTGCTTTTCTCCCTTTATATAGCACCCCTTGGGCACATATTGCGGCATTTTAGGATTACCTTTCACTGCTATGCAGATTATGCTCAGTTATACATGCCGATAACTGCTGGTAATCTTGTTCACATAAAATCCTTAGAAGATTGCCTTGCATCAGTGAGAAGTTGGATGTCTAGAAACTTCCTACTTTTAAACTCTGATAAGACTGAAATGATGGTTCTTGGTCTAGTGAGACATCGGCATCAATTTGACCAGTTAACGCTCAGCCTCGGCTCATGTGTCATACATCACACTGACAAAGTGAGGAACCTTGGGGTAATTTTTGATCTTTCGTTGTCCTTTGGCCTCCACATTAGAAATATTACTAGGACTGCTTTCTTCCACCTGCGAAATATAGCGAAGATTCATCCCATCCTGTCTATGGCTGATGCTGACACCCTGATCCATGCATTTATCTCATCTACATTGGACGACTGCAATGTTCTATTTTCTGGTTTACCGCAGTCTAGCATTAGGGGTCTCCAAATGCAGCCAGACTTTTGACACAAAGCAGAAAGTTTGACCACATTGCACCCATTTTGGCATCCCTTCACTGGCTTCCTGTCCCAGTGAGATCAGATTTTAAAGTTCTGCTACTAACCTATAAAATTATTCATGGACTGGCACCTCCCTAATTAAACCTTACGTACCAGCTCGGGCTTTGCGTTCTCAGGGTGCAGGACTATTTTGTGTCCCTAAGGTGAATAAGAAGTCTGCGGGTCACAGAGCTTTCTCTTATTGTGCCCCTGTTCTGTAGAATGATCTCCCTGCATCAATAAAACAGTCAGATTCTGTGGAGATTTTCAAGTCCAGACTAAAGACGCACTTATTTGGCTAGCATACTGGTACAGTTTTGTTTTACGCTTTTTACTCTTTTAATTCATTTTATTAGTAATTGGAGTGGGCTGCGGCCTCAACTTTACCTAAATTCTGGGTCTTTTAGTGAAGTTTAGGGCTAGTGGCCAGCGATCACCTTAGTATTTCTCTGTTTTTCTTGTTTAATGCTGGCAAATTATACAGTATTTTTTGTCTTTCTGATGCCTGATTCTGTTTTTTCTCTCTGTTTAAGGTGCAGCTCCATCCAGAGATGGGAGCTGTATTTGTGTTGGCGATCCTCCTGTCCTGTGCGGCAGTAGCATTTCTTGTATATTCGTCCGTGAATTGTTCTGTAATTTATGTTTGTAGCATGGCCCAAGCAGAGGGTTACCCCTTTGAGTCTGGTCTGCTTGAGGTTTCTTCCTCAGAGGGAGTTTTTCCTTACCACTGTTGCTCTGGGGGTTGGTAAGGTTAGACCTTTCCTGTGTGAAGCGCTTTGAGGCAACTCTGTTGTGATTTGGCGCTATATAAAGGAAATAATTGAAAATTGAAATTGTATTTTGTGTACATTTGAAAGTAATATTGAAAAGCCCATTTGATGTACATTTTGCATTATAGCTCAGTCAAAGTGCCTCAATCACTCTCATTTGTGACAATGAGGTTTTGAAGTTTGATCCGCATCTGATCCGTATTGCGGATTTAGATGATATATGATTTTAACATTTAAAAGCCCTTTTGATCCATATTTTGTATTATATTTTACCTTATGAAAAGTCACTTCTAACAGGACTTTGATATTGAAAATTTTTTCCAAGGTAAAAATTGGAATTGGAAAATAGTGGACGAGGTTTGCGCTCTTGTTTCCAAATATTTTCATGCCACTGTTATATGTACAAGACAAACAATACAAACAGGTCTTGCAGTGATTCTGACAGTCGTGGGTTTCTGACATCATGTTGAGCTCTGTGCACCCGCAGAGCAACACAGGGAACAAAGAGATTTCATGTTTTAGCTGTTTAACACGTTTGACGATACTGCAATAAAGAAATGTGATTAAAGGGCAGCAGTTTCAGCTTTTCTTCAAGCCCTTCACAAACATTATGTTATCTTCTGTGTGTGCACAACATCGCACTCACAACTGTGCAATCTTTTTTCAATCACAGCTTTGAGTATCCTGGGATTCTTGAAGACCCACATTTACAGTATTTGCTTGCTTCTCTTAAGAGGTTTTCTTCCTTGTGCATTTTTGGATTCAAATTTTAAAAAGTACACATCTGCACTGACAAAAGCAAAAAAGCTAAATAAATTGCTTCAGATGGCAACACAAATGAATTAGTTAAGATGCTGGCATAAATACTACTTTATAAGTTGGAGCAACTTAAACTGCTTCATATTATAACAAATGAATTATTAGGTTGGTGTAATAGTTCCCTTTTTCACTGTATTTTTACATGAGGCCAAAATATGGCCACTGTGTATTGTGAAGACTTTGTGTTTGTCCGTCTGTCCATCCATCTGTCTGTCTGTGCTCAGTATAACTCCAGTCCTATTACTGCCAGGGTCTTTAAATTCACAGAGAACATTCTTGGGACACAGACCTTCGACAAGTTCCAAGATGGCTAACCTTGACCTATTCTAAGAGGTTAAAAGGTCACATTCTTTCTACACACTCTTTCACTGACTACATGTTCATATGGCTGAGGGTACTTTAGCATTGCGTTCTATATTTTTTTTCATCATCAAAGTCAACATGGGGCAGGTTCAAATTGATGATACATTTTTTTTTTCCACACACTCATTAATTTTAATTACTTTGACTTAATTATTATAATTTGATTACTCAATACTATAGTTTGAGAAAAGTATGTCCGCCCATCTGTTTGTTCCCCTACTCCTTCCATGTCCATGGCCGATTTCTACCAAACTTTATATTGTAAGGCAATGGTGTGGTGGAAATTACATTTACAAGGCCAATAGTGCCTGTAGTTAAAGAATCACCCTAAAACGAATCATCTCTAACTACACAAATGTAAAACTGTTTTTACTAGTGTTTTGAAGTTATCTGTACCAGTTTAAATATATATATATATATATATATATATATATATATATATATATATTTGAAACTTTACATATACGTTCAAAGCATCCTATTATCGGTGCACAACAGCTTATCTCAAAACATTAAAAAGCATGAATTTATTGTTTAATAAATTAGTAAAACAATGTATTAATCAAATCATTCTTTTTTTTTTTAAGTATTGTAAGGTTTAGTGAAGTCAACAGGTCAAACCACCTGCTCCCTTAATGAGGTGTGTTTGTATGTATGTGTGTATTTGTTATTTCCTAAACGAAGCGCGGTGATTCAACACTGCGTAAATATAACGTCATAAAGCTTTCTTTGTGTGACACAGACCGCCTAAAGCAAGGAACAAAAGCTGCTGTTGTAAGGAGTGTTTGGGATGCGAAGACCTGACACGTTTCCAACAAAATCCTGACCAACACCAGAAAACAGAGTCACAGTGACGCACTTATTCACCTCACAATCACCGCGATTTCGTTTTATAAGCGTAAAAACATTTGATTTTGTATTTTTAGGAAGGTTATTATTGTGATTTTTATTTTAATCGGTGAGGTTTCAGTGGGATCCTGTGTTCTCACTGCAGCCCACACCTTCATCATCATCATCCAGCTCTGCAACTTCAGTGAAACGATTGCGCCACAAATTGCGCCGAATAAAGCCCACAGACCTCCATCACATCGGCCCTGAATAAAAGACGCAAGAAAAATGCGCATGGCTCACCTCTGAAATCTTCCTCGCCGCTTTTCGTCTGGTGGTGATGAGGAAGCTGATGATGCTCGTGTGTGTGTGTGTGTGTTTCTGCAACACAGACAAACGAGAAACTCCCACCTGCTCGGGGACTGTCTGACAATTCAACACCTGCTGTGAGCGCAGATTAAGGGAGCGTCGAGTTATGTCTCTTAATTTAAGAGGCACGATAAAATTAACATGCTGAAATTATTTATTTGTTTTTAAAATAAGATTCAGGATTAGACCACAATATGAGACAGATTACCTACAGAGGAATATAACAGCAAAACAATAAATGCAAATCCCCAATGTGAGAACACACTCAAATAATTGAGGCTGCACTGCCACCTATCGGAAAGTCACCATTCCTGCAAACATTAATCCAGATGTATTTAAAAAATAATGTTCTCTTTTAATTTAATTTCTTATCACCAGGTACAGCTATCAAGCTATATTTAAAGGCATAAACCAACACTAAAATTTCAATAATGTATAAAATCGTCATTTTTTTTTTTTTTGGAAGAACCCAGCGCACATCCGTGTCGAAAGCAACGATGTCTCAAAGCAAATTACTTTTTCTTGAATAGTTGGATGAGGAATAGGATAATGCAATGGTTAGGGTAATTTTTTTCTGAAACAAATACAAGTTTAAAAATGTGACCACTACTTCATGGCTCTTTCAGAAGCATTATCAGAGTTACAATATCGTACAATTCTGCAATGTCGCATCCTGTGTAAATGTGAATTAAGAGATGCAGAATCGTGAGATGGCGCTTACCAACCCATAATTAGCACTTATTTTCTCACAATGAAGATAAATCAGGGGAAACGTCAGAGCTAGTAGATTTTATTTTAGCTAGCGTTAAATACCATTTGTTCCAATTAGTTCTACTTATACGTTGCTGTCTGCCTTGGTTTCTAGTCTACACTAATGAAAAACAAGCAAACAAGCCAACAGCAGTGAAATATCGACGAAAATGTAATAAAACAAAATAATCAGTGCCTCCAGGCCAGCAGGTGGCGGTAATCATAGGATTCAGCGCTTTAATAACAGCAGACGTCACTGGCTCGGCTGCATCGTTTGATCTTCTCTGGTTTCCGTGGTGCTGAAAGGACAGCTGCCAACATCTGCAGGTAGGCAGCTCCCAAAAACAGGATTTAAAATTCACCCTTATGGAAACCAAACATCCGAAATGACCTGATTAATTTGCCCACGGCCGTGAATTCCTCTGGTGAGGATAGTGTTTTGTCGTGTATGCGTGGTGTGTTTAAGTTCAGTGGGAATTACAACTGCTGTGCCAAATCGTGATTATAGGTCAGGAACGAGTAAAAATCCAGGCAAAGATTCTTCCTTTTTTTGTGGCAAAACTGAATCAGTATTTCAGGGGACAACTATATATTTTATAGTTGTCCCCTGAAAGGTGCTAAAATTGAATCAGTAACTTAAAACAAAATAAAAACTATAGAACCACATTTGTGTGGAGTTGATGAACCCTTAAAAAGACCTAGTGTCTGGATTTAATAATCAGACTAATAAACCAGTCTCCCATTACCTATTTCTGATACCCAATTATTTAGTATTTCGGTGGGGGGAGGGCACTATCTGGAAAGTTTTTTTAAAAAACATGTTTAAAAATTTGTTACATTGATCATGCCCCCCCCACCCCACACACACACAGACACAAGTGAATAATTAGATTTAATTGGTGCAGATTCGGGTTAATCTTGTGTAAAAGTAGGTGAAAGTGGACAATCAGGACATTCCCTGATCTGATCCTCCTCCACAACGTGAATCAACAGAAGACAGTTATGAGGTCTTAACAGAGAAACTTTAGCTTTTTGAAAAAGTTTGGGGGGAAAGGCGATGAGAGAAAGTACCATTTTGTGGACATGCTTGTGCAAAAAAAGAAAAAAAAATCTATCTATGTAATCTATCTATCTATCTAATCTATCTAATGGACTTGTATGTAATCAGTTAAAGTAGTATGTAATAATGACAACTGTGATTACTTAAAAAATTTTTGGCTCTGATAAAAAATAAAATTGGAGAAGATTTTCTCAATTTTGAAATTGGGATGGAAATAAGCACAAAATGTCAGAAGTAGGAGATGGCTCTCAGTCCTTAGCTTTTCACAGATAAAATTCCCCCCTAGGCTTTTCAAATGTGTGAATATATTAAATGTTTTTTTCATTATCCACAATATGCATGGCTAGCCAACTGTGCAAGCACAGAAAATTGTTACTAGAATTCAAGTTTGGTGCTGTGCTATTTACTCAGTTCTTTGTGTTCTGAAGAAATGTTGCTGACAGTTGCAGTTTGCCTGGCTGATAGTCCCCTAAGCCTGAACAAGCTTCGCACAGCCATATTCTTCTAAGATACGAAATGCTATTGTTGAAAATGTGAATTCACATAGAGAAACACAAACCAGGACACATCCAAGGATTTTGTGGACATGCTCTGTAGCGCTGTGCCACAGTGCATTATGGGTAATGGTAAAATACTGAATATAGAACAGGTCCTAGAACAAGATCAAGCTGTCAAAGGCACTGGCTATGGCTGGGGGAAAAAAACCTGCGGTGGACTGGCATCTGCTTCAAGGGGAGTCAAAGACACTTATCTCCTTCACCATATGGAATTCTGGGAAGCACCAGCCTATATTCTGTATAGGGCATACAGTATATACTTCCTCATAACCCTCTTTAGCAGATGTATCTTATGCTAACAAGCTGTTTCTTTACTGTCATTTCTCATTCAGGTATGTTTACCAGGATGCTCAAACTGAGACTACTCAATGCTGTAGCACCCGCCTACTTTTTCATGGCTACAGCAGTTACCTTCATTTTGTACTTCTCCTTATTCATTCCCACGATCTTCCCAAGTCCTGGCGCATCACTGAGGGTTTCCACAGCACTGCACATGGCCACTTTCCTCTTCTTGATGTTCAACGCATTGGGAAATTACATAATGACAATCAAATATCCATCCGAAAGTGCAAACGAGGCTGTGATTCCGGTGTGTTCGCCGCATTGCCCGGACAAACTGGATGCACACTACCTCCAAAACGGTCGCCACTTCTGCAAAGTCTGTAAGAAAGTTATTCTGAAGAGAGACCACCACTGCTTTTTCACTGGAAATTGCATTGGCAACAGGAACATGCGCTACTTTATCATGTTCTGCATCTACACGTCGTGCACTTGTTTGTACTCTTTGGTTCTCGGTGTGGCCTTTCTAACTGTGGAGTACAGCCTCTCCTTCGAGAACCCATTGACCTTCCTGACTCTTCTCCCACTCTCAACCGCTTACTTCTTCATGGGTGAGTTACTAGAAAGTTCTCATTAAATGTAAGGTCTATGTGGACTTGCTCCTTAATTGTTTCTTCGTTTCCTTTAGGCAGCGTTTCCGGGTTGCAGTTGTTCCTGGTGCTGATGCTCTACGTGTGGTTGGGGATCGGCCTGGTATGTGCAGGTTTCTGTTGCCAACAGGTGCTGCTGGTGGCCCGGGGACACACTTGGTGTCAGATGCAGCGTGGTGAGCTTTGCGAGAACCACACCCCATGGAGAACCAACCTCAGGAATGTTTTCGGGACTCGCTGGGTTCTTGGACTTTTTCTGCCACTGCAGACAGTTGAAATGTGCTCTGAAGATGCTTGTAAACAAGACTGACAGCTTCCCACATTTGGTATTCAGAGGTCCAACTTGGTCACACATGAAGCACAAAGTTTTTTTTTTGTTTTTTTTTGATCCATGCAGTCATGGAATTACCTACACAATGAAGTCCCAAAGTTTGAACAAAAGTAATTGGACATTTAACCTCTCACACTGAGGAGCTGCTTCAATCTAATGGAAACTAATTTGGCAACCCCAGAATCTTTAGCACTAAAGAAAATATTGTTCAGTTTTAATATTTTGTTGGAAAGTTTCAGATTTACTGGCTCCTGAAAAAGTCATTCTTAGTGCTCCTATTGTTGGACATTTGAAGTGCCCTTAGTATTCCCAAAAAATCATCAGCATCCCAAGGCGCTGCCATGAACATAACTAGATCTGACAAATTGTCACGTCAATAAAAAGCTTCACAAATAAATGACGATGATGCCAGTACAAGAAGCCGCTATGTGTAAAGATGTCGACATAGCACTGCTACGGTGCACCGTTTGGCCATTGCAAGGGCAATATCCCAAAAAATAGAGGACGTGCCATGTTAATTTAATCCTTATATGTACAGTAACTATAGAGGGTCATGTGATTTTTCTTTTCACCACGTCTTAGCAATGTCAGATGGGCTACGTGTTGCATTCGTTATGGTATCAAGCTGGTTGGTCACCATTTATTTTCCTCAAGTATCACCAAAAATAGCCATGATCCCTCAGGAAGATGGATATTGTCCTGAGGTGTCAAGAAATCATGACATGACACATCAAGATGGCAGAGAACATTGATTAATGTCAATAACAAGTCTTTACTTGGCCTACATTTTGGTTGCACGTCCTGTTAAACATAAAGGTGGGAACCTCTGATTTTCTCTTAAGATATTATTCTGGATTACCACACATCTTTGATTTAGACAGAAGCCACGTGGATAAGCGGTCAAACATCTCTCTAAGACAAAACAGGAGGTCCAGTTGCTTCTGTTTAAACTTCTAGTTAATCATCTACTTGGATGATTTAGAAGCTTTATGCCACCTAAAACTGTCCATGAAACAGCTAACAATGAGCACACATTCCTTTAAGGACATGAGCCATATCAGCAATGTCAAACTGTCTTATGAGAATTCCATGTTTTATTTAGCTTTTTACAAGCAAATATTCATGCATTTTGAGTATCAGTGTACTTACACCTAAACAATGAGCTGATTTTGTACTATACTGTTGATTTTAACACCTGTGCTACGTGGTACTCTGACAGTATCGAACAGTGTTGTGGAATGCTACATTTTGAGCTTCAGAAAATTTCTGGTAGTTTTAATTCACTTAGACATAAAGGGCTAACCGATGAACGACTGATAAGTACAGTACGCGACGAGCTACTGTTGAAACTGTCAGTCTGGCAACAAACGTGAACATGTTGGAGTTTATTTTCAATGGAAAAATTTTTTTTTGTGCAACATGCTTTTTTTGGAATTAATATTAGCAGAAACTGTGAAGATGTATCATATATCCCATATAAAATGGGTTTATCCAGGGTATTAACCTGTTGTGCCATTATGTATCACGTGTTACAAACTTAGTCTGAAGACTAACGTAACAATGCTGCTGTGGCCTTTTGGGGAATTTTATTGTTACGCTGCAGCTACGTATTGACCGTCCTGTAAATGATGTTTAAAAGTTTGGTTATTCCTGTTACACTAATAAAAACTATTTAAATTGCAATAACAAGTTTGATCTTTAACAACTCTCAAACCATGGGGGGATGCGATACTTAAAGCTCGTGTGTAGGATGTTTATTAGTAGAAAAATCAAATCAATTTTATTTATATAGCGCCAAATCACAACAAACAGTTGCCCCAAGGCACTTTATATTGTAAGGCAAAGCCATACAATAATTACGGAAAAACTCCAACGGTCAAAACGACCCCCTGTGAGCAAGCACTTGGCGACAGTGGGAAGGAAAAACTCCCTTTTAACAGGAAGAAACCTTCAGCAGAACCAAGCTCAGGGAGGGGCAGTCTTCTGCTGGGACTGGTTGGGGCTGAGGGAGAGAACCAGGAAAAAGACATGCTGTGGAGGGGAGCAGAGATCAATCACTAATGATTAAATGCAGAGTGGTGCATACAGAGCAAAAAGAGAAAGAAACACTTAGTGCATCATGGGAACCCCCCAGCAGTCTAAGTCTATAGCAGCATAACTAAGGGATGGTTCAGGGTCACTTGATCCAGCCCTATAAGCTTTAGCAAAAAGGAAAGTTTTAAGCCTAATCTTAAAAGTAAAGAGGGTGTCTGTCTCCCTGATCCGAATTGGGAGCTGGTTCCACAGGAGAGGAGCCTGAAAGCTGAAGGCTCTGCCTCCCATTCTACTCTTACAAACCCTAGGAACTACAAGTAAGCCTGCAGTCTGAGAGCGAAGCGCTCTATTGGGGTGATATGGTACTATGAGGTCCCTAAGATAAGATGGGACCTGATTATTCAAAACCTTATAAGAAGAAGAATTTTAAATTCTATTCTAGAATTAACAGGAAGCCAATGAAGAGAGGCCAATATGGGTGAGATATGCTCTCTCCTTCTAGTCCCTGTCAGTACTCTAGCTGCAGCATTTTGAATTAACTAAAGGCTTTTCAGGGAACTTTTAGGACAACCTGATAATAATGAATTACAATAGTCCAGCCTAGAGGAAATAAATGCATGAATTAGTTTTTCAGCATCACTCTGAGACAAGACCTTTCTAATTTTAGAGATATTGCGCAAATGCAAAAAAGCAGTCCTACATATTTGTTTAATATGTGCATTGAATGACATATCCTGATCAAAAATGACTCCAAGATTTCTCACAGTATTACTGGAGGTCAGGGTAATGCCATCCAGAGTAAGGATCTGGTTAGACACCATGTTTCTAAGATTTGTGTGGCCAAGTACAATAACATCAGTTTTATCTGAGTTTAAAAGCAGGAAATTAGAGGTCATCCATGTCTTTATGTCTGTAAGACAATCCTGCAGTTTAGCTAATTGGTGTGTGTCCTCTGGCTTCATGGATAGATAAAGCTGGGTATCATCTGCGTAACAATGAAAATTTAAGCAATGCTGTCTAATAATACTGCCTAAGGGAGGCATGTATAAAGTGAATAAAATTGGTCCTAGCACAGAACCTTGTGGAACTCCATAATTAACCTTAGTCTGTGAAGACGATTCCCCATTTACATGAACAAATTGTAATCTATTAGATAAATATGATTCAAACCACTGCAGCGCAATGCCTTTAATACCTATGGCATGCTCTAATCTCTGTAATGAAATTTTATGGTCAACAGTATCAAAAGCAGCACTGAGGTCTAACAGAACAAGTACAGAGATGAGTCCACTGTCTGAGGCCATAAGAAGATCATTTGTAACCTTCACTAATGCTGTTTCTGTACTATGATGAATTCTGAAACCTGACTGAAACTCTTCAAATAGACCATTCCTCTGCAGATGATGTTAGCTGTTTTACAACTACCCTTTCAAGAATTTTTGAGAGAAAAGGAAGGTTGGAGATTGGCCTATAATTAGCTAAGATAGCTGGGTCAAGTGATGGCTTTTTAAGTAATGGTTTAATTACTGCCACCTTAAAAGCCTGTGGTACATAGCCAACTAATAAAGATAGATTGATCATATTTAAGATCGAAGCATTAATTAATGGTAGGGCTTCCTTGAGCAGCCTGGTAGGAATGGGGTCTAATAGACATGTTGATGGTTTGAGGAAGTAACTAATGAAAATAACTCAGACAGAACAATCGGAGAGAAAGAGTCTAACCAAATACCGGCATCACTGAAAGCAGCCAAAGACAACGATATGTCTTTGGGATGGTTGAGTAATTTTTTCTCTAGTAGTTAAAATTTTATTAGCAAAGAAAGTCATGAAGTCATTACTAGTTAAAGGAATACTCGGCTCAATAGAGCTCTGACTCTTTGTCAGCCTGGCTACAGTGCTGAAAAGAAACCTGGGGTTGTTCTTATTTTCTTCAATTAGTGATGAGTAGTAAGATGTCCTAGCTTTACGGAGGGCTTTTTTATAGAGCAACAGACTCTTTTTCCAGGCTAAGTGAAGATCTTCTAAATTAGTGAGACGCTATTTCCTCTCCAACTTACGGGTTATCTGCTTTAAGATGCGAGTTTGAGTTATACCACGGAGTCAGGCACTTCTGATTTAAGGCTCTCTTTTTCAGAGGAGTTACAGCATCCAAAGTTGTCCTCAATGAGGACATAAAACTATTGACGAGATAATCTAGCTCACTCACAGAGTTTAGGTAGCTACTCTGCACTGTGTTGGTATATGGCATTGGAGAACATAAAGAAGGAATCATATCCTTAAACCTAGTTACAGCGCTTTCTGAAAGACTTCTACTGTAATGAAACTTATTCCCCACTGCTGGGTAGTCCATCAGAGTAAATGTAAATGTTATTAAGAAATGATCAGACAGAAGGGGGTTTTCAGGGAATACTGTTAAGTCTTCAATTTCCATACCATAAGTCAAAACAAGATCTAAGGTATGATTAAAGTGGTGGGTGGACTCATTTACATTTTGAGCAAAGCCAATCGAGTCTAACAATAGATTAAATGCAGTGTTGAGGCTGTCATTCACAGCATCTGTGTGTATGTTAAAATCACCCACTATAAAAAAAGAATATAGTATTCCTAACCATCTGTGCATTAGTGTGGAATCAATTACCTGTAACAACAAATGAGTGTGTTGAACATATTTTAAGTTTCCAATAACTGCTCTTCAACCTTTTAGTTAAATAATTGGACACAATAAATGTACACATTGGAGTTTAATTACTCCGATTATGTTTGTTCTGCATGAAGCCCAGAAAGAAACAACAATGAAGCATAAGGAAGAAAAAAACCATCCCGATAGTACAAAACATTAGTGGGAGTCATACTTTTATAAACACCAGGAAAACTCATTTTAAAATGCAAATACAAGCGTTCAACCGATCATGTTAAAGGTGCTATAAAAGGCATTTGAAACATTAACGCAGCAGCCAACAGATATTTTCAATGTAAATGACTATGTTCCTGTGACCCAAGGATCTTAAGACCTCTGACTAAGAAAGTGGTCAAACTAGAATCAACAAAGGTTTGGTTTTTCCACATGGAGCCCTTCGAGCAGCTTTCCTACCCCTCGATGCAGAGGAGGGGGAGTGGCCAAGAGGAAGCTGGTGTTTTGAGATACTGGTGCTACTGCAACATATAGTAGCAACAAATCACTTAACACTTAACTACAATGCAAAGCATAGAGTGCAATAGTAAAAATCGAGTGTAATTTTCCACTTTGTAAAACTAAACAGATCACACACTTTGCTTAAAACAGCAGCAATGGACATGGCAACAAAACATCTACAAGGCTATATAACATTACTTGTGATATGTGGACCAAGAAATGATAGTTCATGAATTGATGTACTAAAGAAATCATGAGTTTAAGATAGTTATACAGATGCTATTCATTAAGTTTTGATCGAGGTCAGGAAAATTTAAAATGAAGAAAACCGGCAATTAAAGAAATATCAATCCATTTAGGATTTATGTAACCCTCTAAAACCTAACGGCTGTCATATCTCTTCTGTGTGAGAAAGTGGGCTCCCTGCAGGAGGCTGCCATGTTCATACAGTAGCCCAAAACTTACTCTGCCTGTCACATTCTGTAGTGTAGCCAGAATAATCACTTGCTGCACTACCTACTGGCTGCTAGCGCAGGCTAGCAAGTTGGAGAACCCTCATACACATTGGTCATCAAGACATGGTAAGGCAGCATGAATGAATCCCCATCTCCAAAGAAGCAAAAGTGCGAAGAAACAAAATCCTGACCAGGGATGGCAAAATGTAATCTACAAGGGGAGGTGAGGGTCTAGTGGTTAGGCGCTGGGCTTGAGACCAGAGGATCCTTGGTTCAAACCCCAGCCAGGCTGGAAAATCACTAAGAGCCCTTGGGCAAGGTCCTTAATCCCCAAGTTACTCCCAGTGTGTAGTGAGTGCCTTGCACCCAGAGATCGGTGTTTGTGTAAATGGGTGAATGTGAGGCATTATTGCTGATGTCTGATGCAGATGGGAAAAGCACTATATAAATGCAGTCCATTTAACATCACCACTAGGTGATATTAAATCCTACGCGGTTGCTTTAAAATATTTCTCAGTGATGGACATGTAGAGTTTTGGGTTGAAACATCAGATGTACTGAGGGTGCACAGTGGCTGTAAAGTGTCTTTTTTCCCCCCCTCATTTCGGCTGTTGTGCTACAGCTTGTACTCCACTTGCATCTTGTACAGACAGCTGCTATAGTACTCCTTTGGAGATTCCAACTGGAAATTTGCAGAAATGATCTGCAGGCACTTGGTAGTGTTTCTGATATCATACCGACAACTATAAATAATTAACACCTGCTACTGTAGCTTCCATGCCTTGGGTTGAGGTCAAATAAATGAAATATATTTTTATAAACCATTAAGTGAATGAGAGAGAGCAGGGGTGGTGGCCAAGTGGTTAATGTGCTTGGTTTCAGTTCAGAAGGTTCCGGGTTCAAATCCCACCCCTGCCACATTTCTCCATGTAATGTGGAGCTGCGTCAGGAAGGGCATCCGGCGTAAAACTTGTGCCAATTCAACATGCAGATCCACCTTGGATTTGCTGTGGCGACCCCAAGTGCAAACAAGGGAGCAGCCGAAGGGACTGACTTTACTATTTAGTGAATGAGAGAGAGTTGTTACAATTCACTTTTTCAGTCTTCACTTTTTCCAAATGTGCCACAAAGAAACTCACAGAGCTCAATTATCCACAGAATGGAGATGACATTATGAAACAGAAAAGCTATTTAAAAAAGATGATTATTATCCTGTAAAATTACTTGCAAAAAAAATGCTGTTACTCCACAGAAGATGGCAACTGTGGGGGGAAAAGCCATTATCTGAGCTGGCTGTAGCAGTGGCACAACAAATGCTGCCAGTGTAAATATGTGGATACACATAAATGGTGGCAGCTCAGACACCATGCGCACGCCACGCATCTAGTTTCATCTCATTATTGCAATTTTTCATCTTCTGTAACAGAAGCTCCCCGTCAACATTCTATAAATACTCACCTATGGGATTAAATTTGGGAATTTACATTTGCTCATACAGACACCCCCCCCAAACCAGGTTTACTTATTTACTTTTTATGTCCCAAATTTTATCTCAATTACCCACAAAATTATGAATCATGGACTTAAAATCATCACAGTTTTAAGCCATAACGATCTGAGCTTGGGTGCCCCGATGGTCCCTGTCTGTGTCCTGCAGAGAGATCTGGAGTTGAGTCCACAGCTGTGGGTCTCCGCTTCTCAGAGCCTCCAGGAGCAGAGACGTCTGATCCCGAAGCTGCTGCAGCAGGGTTTGGGTGTGCCGGTTCTCCTTGATTAGCTGCTTTGTGCGCAGTGCGATTCCTAGCAGGCCGCACTTGTTGAGAATGTTGTACGTGTTGCTGAAGCGTTTCAGTTTGTTGTCGTTGTCCACAGAGAAGGCCTCTTGGTACTTGTCGGCATGGGATGTGTTGGTCACTGTACTCAAGTCATAGGTGAAAGGGAACAGAGAGCCACTTCCTGTCGCTGTGGAAAGATCCTGTCTGTCAGCAGTCTGTGTCTGATGGTTCGCTGCTTCAAAGCAGGGAACAGGTTTGGCTTCTGTCTGTACTTCAGGCTGTGGGCTGGGGGGGCTGTAGGGTCTGTGTCCATGGTGGTGCCGTCGCTGTCGCTGGTCATATCCTGACATTGAACTCCCCCTCACCCTAGATGAGCCCAGCCTCTTGGCGGCTCGTTCCCCTGGGTGGGGGGCGATCCGAGGATATGTCTTGAGAATGGGCACTGAGATTCTTGACGGATTATAATTTTCAGAACCTGCTAGGGAGCTGCTTTTGGTGTTTGACAGCATGGGCTGAAGAAGAACAACCTGTGACGGAGGCATCACATCCAAAGGTGAAGGAAATCCCCACTGGTTTTCTGCTGACGCCATGACTGACGGCTGAAAGAAAGAGAGAGAAGATCGTAGCTCCCTTTTACACTACAACGCCTGCCGCTAAACATCCAGCACATAACTACACAAACAGCACAATGACGATTTGAAGAAAGGTCAGTGTTTTTACTGTGGTGTTGTGTTTTCTGTCTTCAAGTTTGCCTTTGATCAACAACAAAAGCATTTTTTTGTTTCATTATAAAATTTATATCTAGTACTAAAAAACTAAAAAAAATAAAGGAATTGTTGTAGTGTACTTTTATGACTAGCGTTCAGTTCTATTACTGGAGCTTATTTTGTTTGGTATCTTGAGTCCTGGGAAAGCCTGATATAAATAACTATTATTAATAATAAATGCATGATTTTTTTTTTGTATATAAGTCGTAACAGAGTACAAGTTGCAGGACCTCCCAAACTAGTAAAAAAAAGAAAAGAAAACAAAACCTGCACCTTTGCCCTGGAACCAATATACATCTTCACACATGAAAAAAAGGTTGCACACTGAAACGCTACATGACTCGCCGCAGCAGCAAGACTCAAGCTGAGTGTCTCACTCATTTATGCATACAGTATGCATGTTTCACCCTGTTTACATGAGTGCTGATGTGAAAATCAAGACATTCTGCAGCAGGCATGCATACCCACACTGAAGCATCTGTTGTGCAATACAGTGAAGTTAATGTATCTGAATTGACAAAGACAAACCCTGGATTGCACTAAGAAAATCCATCAACACCACAGAAAATTACAAAGTAAATAATAAACAGCAGGAATGTTGTCGAGCACACAGGATTCAACAGCCAGCCAACAGAATTGTAACTAATGTGGAAGAAGTGTGTTGCCAAATCTGCATCTGCCACATGCCAGCAATCATTCCTTCTTTTTATTTTATTTTTGTGTGTGTTTCAAACCAAAAAGCAACAATACCCATACTAACTGTAGAGCATCTCGGACAGAATTACATGGCGGCAATACAACACTATAGCTTCATATTTCAATAATGTAGCAAAGTGTCACTTTTGTAAAACTGCAACACAATAAAAACAGGTTGTCCCGCATGTAACCCGAAAAGGGAAATATGCTGGTAGCAGAAACAATTTATAAACCAGGAGTCACATTTTATTTAAATGACTCCACAGAGAAGGAAAACAATTAAGGTGAACTTCTCTGAAGCCGAAAAGAATAAATGCAAGTATAGTGATAATATAGTGCAAGCTCCCCTAATGTAATAACAATATTTGTTTAGTCTGAGATAAAAGCCAAATGATAATGAGTACATAAGCAGACAACGCCAGGAATATTTAATTACTTTACCTGCTTCATGACAAGGTTATTCATGATAATCGTTGGCGATAGTCCAGCGTATGAACCTCTCATCACAGCCAGTGGTGTCACATTGTGGTCCTGGCTTACTATGGAACCAGTCTGACCTGCATCCTCAAAGTCAGTCAGGTCAACTGCACTTAGGTACTCAGATACTTCATCTGAGGACACACACACGCATATGAGCTTTATTATAAAAGCAGCAGGTTGGCTGCTTCGAGTACACAAGGCAGAACCTTAACACCAGGGGGAAACAAAAGGGGGGCAAGTGTAGATAAGCATCGCTAGTGCATCTGGCAAAAGACACCACTGAGCTGATGACACAGACTAATGCAAGTCCATGTCATAAAAAGGTCAAAACAGAAGATCTTAAAAAAATGATCTAGATTTCCTGATGTGATTAGGGTTGACCTTGTTTATGCAGGTTAGTTTTAAGTTAAATCGTGTAGTAGGTAAAAAAAAAAAAAAATAGCACAGGTGTGACACCCAAACCACCCTGTGAGATTCCACAAAACATAAAAATAAAGAAGTATATCTACGGAGTAAATGAGTCACACCTGAGAAGCCTGAATCTCGCTCCAGGTCAGACCTGGATGTCCCGAGGTGTGTTGCCATAGTGAATGGTGGTATCCTGTGTCCACCAGGTCTCAGAAAACTGCTCATGCTCGTCTGTCCTGGGAAAACAGAAGAAACGTTCCTGGGTCAGTGTGGCTTTAGCATCAGCAACGTCGAATCAGATACGATCCAGATTCATGTGCTTTAGTATGAATCGCACTAAACGTTAACCTGCTCTGTCTCTTTCCCATACAGCTGCCTGTCCATTACTGACACGAGCATTACTTATGCTGAATGACACCATGAAAGGTCATTGTCCACATGGAGCTGCTAACACTGTAAACATTCATCCAGGCCACATTACAAATCTGATATTTCTACATCTATAGAAAGTAGTGGGTGTGTGGGGGCAGTGGGTGGAAGAGTTTTCAGCTTGTGCACCGATGCTATGGAAAAATTTCCCAGCAGAAGTTAGGCTTAAGTTTGACTTAACTTTTCAAAACTAAACTTATTATAAATATACACACACACACACACACACACAAATCCCCCCGCTCCCAAGTAAGTGTTCTTGTACATGTACCTCCATCAATAGCAAAAATTGTAGATGCGTATAATCTGTGTACAATCAGTAATAGTTGGTTTTTCTCTTAATATTTGAGTGTTATCTTATGTCATTTTTACAATTTTTTTTATTAGTGTATTTTCCATACTACATGACGCACCGGAGTATTTGTCACACACACACACACACACACACACACATATATATATATATATATACTCAACAAAAATATAAACGCAACACTTTTGGTTTTGCTCCCATTTTGTATGAGATGAACTCAAAGATCTAAAACTTTTTCCACATACACACTATCACCATTTCCCTCAAATATTGTTCACAAACCAGTCTAAATCTGTGATAGTGAGCACTTCTCCTTTGCTGAGATAATCCATCCCTCCTCACAGGTGTGCCATATCAAGATGCTGATTAGACACCATGATTAGTGCACAGGTGTGCCTCAGACTGTCCACAATAAAAGGCCACTCTGAAAGGTGCAGTTTTGTTTTATTGGGGGGGGATACCAGTCAGTATCCGGTGTGACCACCATTTGCCACGCTGTCGTATACGCCGGTCCAGAGCATCCCAAACATGCTCAATGGGTGACATGTCCGGTGAGTACTGGGACATTTTCAGCTTCCAAGAATTGTGTACAGATCCTTGCAACATGGGGCCGTGCATTATCCTGCTGCAACATGAGGTGATGTTCTTGGATTATGGCACAACAATGGGCCTCACGATCTCGTCACAGTATCTCTGTGCATTCAAAATGCCATCAATAAAATGCACCTGTGTTCTTTGTCCATAACAGACGCCTGCCCATACCATAACCCCACCGCCACCATGGGCCACTCGATCCACAACACTGACATCAGAAAACCGCTCACCCACACGACGCCACACATGCTGTCTGCCATCTGCCCTGGACAGTGTGAACCGGGATTCATCCATGAAGAGAACACCTCTCCAACGTGCCAAACGCCAGCGAATGTGAGCATTTGCCCACTCAAGTTGTTTACGACGACGAACTGGAGTCAGGTCGAGACCCCGATGAGGACGACGAGCATGCAGATGAGCTTCCCTGAGACGGTTTCTGACAGTTTGTGCAGAAATTCTTTGGTTATGCAAACCGATTGTTTCAGCAGCTGTCCGAGTGGCTGGTCTCAGACGATCTTGGAGGTGAACATGCTGGATGTGGAGGTCCTGGGCTGGTGTGGTTACACGTGGTCTGCGGTTGTGCGGCTGGTTGGATGTACTGCCAAATTCTCTGAAACGCCTTTGGAGACGGCTTATGGTAGAGAGATGAACATTCAATACACGAGCAACAGCTCTGGTTGACATTCCTGCTGTCAGCATGCCAATTGCACGCTCCCTCAAATCTTGCGACATCTGTGGCATTGTGCTGTGTGATAAAACTGCACCTTTCAGAGTGGCCTTTTATTGTGGGCAGTCTAAGGCACACCTGTGCACTAATCATGGTGTCTAATCAGCATCTTGATATGGCACACCTGTGAGGTGGGATGGATTAGCTCAGCAAAGGAGAAGTTCTCACTATCACAGATTTAGACTGGTTTGTGAACAATATTTGAGGGAAATGGTGATATTGTGTATGTGGAAAAAGTTTTAGATCTTTGAGTTCATCTCATACAAAATGGAAGCAAAACCAAAAGTGTTCCGTTTATATTTTTGTTGAGTGTATATACACACACACATACATATACACATATTTGTTATTATCTATCGTCCTCCTGGTCGTTACTGTGAGTTTCTCTGTGAATTTTCAGACCTTCTGTCTGACTTAGTGCTTAGCTCAGATAAGATACTTATAGTGGGCGATTTTAACATCCACACAGATGCTGAGAATGACAGCCTCAACACTGCATTTAATCTATTATTAGACTCTATTGGCTTTGCTCAAAAAGTAAATGAGTCCACCCACCACTTTAATCATATCTTAGATCTTGTTTTGACTTATGGTATGGAAATAGAAGACTTAACAGTATTCCCTGAAAACTCCCTTCTGTCTGATCATTTTTTAATAACATTTACATTTACCCTGATGGACTACCCTGCAGTGGGGAATAAGTTTCATTACACTAGAAGTCTTTCAGAAAGCGCTGTAACTAGGTTTAAGGATATGATTCCTTCTTTATGTTCTCTATTGTCATATACCAACACAGAGCAGAGTAGCTACCTAAACTCTGTAAGAGAGTTAGAGTATCTCGTCAATAGTTTTACATCCTCATTGAAGACAACTTTGGATGCTGTAGCTCCTCTGAAAAAGAGAGCTTTAAATCAGAAGTGTCTGACTCCGTGGTATAACTCACAAACTCGTAGCTTAAAGCAGATAACCTGTAAGTTGGAGAGGAAATGGCGTCTCACTAATTTAGAAGATCTTCACTTAGCCTGGAAAAAAAGTTTGTTGCTCTATAAAAAAGCCCTCCGTAAAGCTAGGACATCTTTCTACTCATCACTAATTGAAGAAAATAAGAACAACCTCAGGTTTCTTTTCAGCACTGTAGCCAGGCTGACAAAGAGTCAGAGCTCTATTGAGCTGAGTATTCCATTAACTTTAACTAGTAATGACTTCATGACTTTCTTTGCTAACAAAATTTTGACTATTAGAGAAAAAATTACTCATAACCATCCCAAAGATGTATCGTTATCTTTGGCTGCTTTCAGTGATGCCGGTATTTGGTTAGACTCTTTCTCTCCGATTGTTCTGTCTGAGTTATTTTCATTAGTTACTTCATCCAAACCATCAACATGTTTATTAGACCCCATTCCTGCCAGGCTGCTTAAGGAAGTCCTACCATTATTTAATGCTTCAATCTTAAATATGATCAACTTATCTTTGTTAGTTGGCTATGTACCACAGGCTTTTAAGGTGGCAGTAATTAAACCATTACTTAAAAAGCCATCACTTGACCCAGCTATTTTAGCTAATTATAGGCCAATCTCCAACCTTCCTTTTCTCTCAAAGATTCTTGAGAGGGTAGTTGTAAAACAGCTAACTGATCACCTGCAGAGGAATGGTCTATTTGAAGAGGTTCAGTCAGGTTTTAGAATTCATCATAGTACAGAAACAGCATTAGTGAAGGTTACAAATGATCTTCTTATGGCTTCGGACAGTGGACTTATCTCTGTGCTTGTTCTGTTGGACCTCAGTGCTGCTTTTGATACTGTTGACCATAAAATTTTATTACAGAGATTAGAGCATGTCATAGGTATTAAAGGCACTGCGCTGCGGTGGTTTGAATCATATTTGTCTAATAGATTACAGTTTGTTCATGTAAATGGGGAATCTTCTTCACAGACTAAAGTTAATTATGGAGTTCCACAAGGTTCTGTGCTAGGACCAATTTTATTCACTTTATACATGCTTCCCTTAGGCAGTATTATTAGACGGTATTGCTTAAATTTTCATTGTTACGCAGATGATACCCAGCTTTATCTATCCATGAAGCCAGAGGACACACACCAATTAGCTAAACTGCAGGATTGTCTTACAGACATAAAGACATGGATGACCTCTAATTTCCTGCTTTTAAACTCAGATAAAACTGAAGTTATTGTACTTGGCCCCACAAATCTTAGAAGCATGGTGTCTAACCAGATCTTTACTCTGGATGGCATTTCCCTGACCTCTAGTAATACTGTGAGAAATCTTGGAGTCATTTTTGATCAGGATATGTCATTCAAAGCGCATATTAAACAAATATGTAGGACTGCCTTTTTGCATTTACGCAATATCTCTAAAATCAGAAAGGTCTTGTCTCAGAGTGATGCTGAAAAACTAATTCATGCATTTATTTCCTCTAGGCTGGACTATTGTAATTCTTTATTATCAGGTTGTCCTAAAAGTTCCCTAAAAAGCCTTCAGTTAATTCAAAATGCTGCAGCTAGAGTACTGACGGGGACTAGCAGGAGAGAGCATATCTCACCCGTGTTGGCCTCTCTTCATTGGCTTCCTGTTAATTCTAGAATAGAATTTAAAATTCTTCTTCTTACTTATAAGGTTTTGAATAATCAGGTCCCATCTTATCTTAGGGACCTCGTAGTACCATATCACCCTAATAGAGCGCTTCGCTCTCAGACTGCAGGCTTACTTGTAGTTCCTAGGGTTTGTAAGAGTAGAATGGGAGGCAGAGCCTTCAGCTTTCAGGCTCCTCTCCTGTGGAACCAGCTCCCAATTCAGATCAGGGAGACAGATACCCTCTCTACTTTTAAGATTAGGCTTAAAACTTTCCTTTTCGCTAAGGCTTATAGTTAGGGCTGGATCGGGTGACCCTGGACTATCCCTTGGTTATGCTGCTTTAGACGTAGACTGTGGGGGGGTTCCCATGATGCACTGTTTCTTTCTCTTTTTGCTCTGTATGCATCACTCCGCATTTAATCATTAGTGATCGATCTCTGCCCCCCTCCACAGCATGTCTTTTTCCTGGTTCTTTCCCTCAGCCCCAACCAGTCTCAGCAGAAGACTGCCCCTCCCTGAGCCTGGTTCTGCTGGAGGTTTCTTCCTGTTAAGAGGGAGTTTTTCCTTCCCACTGTTGCCAAGTGCTTGCTCACAGGGGGTCGTTTTGACCGTTGGGGTTTTTCATAATTATTGTATGGCCTTGCCTTACAATATAAAGCGCCTTGGGGCAACTGTTTGTTGTGATTTGGCGCTATATAAAAAAAAAGTTGATTGATATACATATACATATATACACATATACATATACATATATATATATATACACATATACATATATATATACATATATATTAGAAATACCAATTCATTCATATATATAAACAAATAAAAGGCAGTTAATTGGAAAAAGGCAAATACAACCCCTGGCAAAAAATTATGGAATCACCGGCCTCGAAGGATGTTCATTCAGTTGTTTAATTTTGTAGAAAAAAAGCAGATCAGACATGACACAAAACTAAAGTCATTTCAAATGGCAACTTTCTGGCTTTAAGAAACACTATGAGAAATCAGGAAAAAAAATTGTGGCAGTCAGTAACGGTTACTTTTTTAGACCAAGCAGAGGGAAAAAATATGGAATCACTCAATTCTGAGGAAAAAATTATGGAATCATGAAAAACAAAAGAATGCTCCAACACATCACTAGTATTTTGTTGCACCACTTCTGGCTTTTATAACAGCTTGCAGTCTCTGAGGCATGGACTTAATGAGTGACAAACAGTACTCTTCATCAATCTGGCTCCAACTTTCTCTGATTGCTGTTGCCAGATCAGCTTTGCAGGTTGGAGCCTTGTTATGGACCATTTTCTTCAACTTCCACCAAAGATTTTCAATTGGATTAAGATCCGGACTATTTGCAGGCCATGACATTGACCCTATGTGTCTTTTTGCAAGGAATGTTTTCACAGTTTTTGCTCTATGGCAAGATGCATTATCTAGTGATGGGATGATGATACCTCAAGGAGTGTATTGACACACTACACAAACTGTCGGCACTGTGTTGACACGCTCAATAGTGACCCCCGCAGTAGTTATAAAATCATTGCAGGTAAATAAGATGGAAAGGTTGTGCTCAATTTGTGTGTCGAGTTAAGCTGTTCATGAGAAGAGTTTAAAATTTGCTTAAAACCTTGTTTGTGTAAATGCTAAACTGATTTGGTTTGTAAAATATAGCAAATTTGTCTAATAAAATTCAGTTAAAATTTGTAACTTGTGTATGGAAATTTGTTAACTTAAGTGTTAAAGCATATGAAATAAAAGACTGAAAATAGATTCATTTATACATTTTTATTGAAGAACAAAGGTTTCTGAAGTGTCTTTGCTCCAAGGCAATTTCTCCTCTTACACACCAGTTCCCCTGCCTTAGAAAAAACTCTTTCACAGGGTTCAGATGAAGATGGTGAGCATAAAAATTTCAGTGCGAGTTGATAAAGGTGTGTACGTATTTGTTTTCTGGTTATTCTTCCAGTATTGTAAAGGAGTACAAACATATCTAATTGGAAAAATAACAGTAAACAATGCTGAAAGCCCTTACCAAAAAGTAGTATATGCAAGTATGTTTCAAGTATACTTCGAGTTTCCTTTTTATATACTTATCAGTACTATTTTTTTGTAAGGGAGGAGAAAAAGATTTCTCTTATTTGGCGTCAAAAGATCAAAATTATTCCAGACTGGGGAAACGTATTTGAACGTGCCATGAAGTCAGTGGAGCAAGGTGAGGGCAAGCAAAAATCCACCAGCAAAACTCCATCCAACAAATCCGCAACATGTCGATACAGTTTGTTTCCTTAAACACAATTTGGCGCGGTTCCTGTATCGGTCACGTGATTTTTTTCTTAAAGCGATACGTGCACCGATACGGGGTTTCACTCTTGTGTGCTCGGCACAGTGTTGACGCACCAGTGTTCTTCATCCCATCACTAGCATTATCATCTTGAAAAATGATTTCATCATCCCCAAACATCCTTTCAATTGATGGGATAAGAAAAGTGTCCAAAATATCAATGTAAACTTGTGCATTTATTGATGATGTAATGACAGCCATCTCCCCAGTGCCTTTACCTGACATGCAGCCCCATATCATCAATGACTGTGGAAATTTACATGTTCTCTTCAGGCAGTCATCTTTATAAATCTCATTGGAACGGCACCAAACAAAAGTTCCAGCATCATCACCTTGCCCAATGCAGATTCAAGATTCATCACTGAATATGACTTTCATCCAGTCATCCACAGTCCACGATTGCTTTTCCTTAGCCCATTGTAACCTTGTTTTTTTCTGTTTAGGTGTTAATGATGGCTTTCGTTTAGCTTTTCTGTATGTAAATCCCATTTCCTTTAGGCGGTTTCTTACAGTTCGGTCACAGACGTTGACTCCAGTTTCTTCCCATTCGTTCCTCATTTGTTTTGTTGTGCATTTTCGATTTTTGAGACATATTGCTTTAAGTTTTCTGTCTTGACGCTTTGATGTCTTCCTTGGTCTACCAGTATGTTTGCCTTTAACAACCTTCCCATGTTTGTATTTGGTCCAGAGTTTAGACACAACTGACTGTGAACAACCAACATCTTTTGCAACATTGCGTGATGATTTACCCTCTTTTAAGAGTTTGATAATCCTCTCCTTTCTTTCAATTGACATCTCTCATGTTGGAGCCATGATTCATGTCAGTCCACTTGGTGCAACAGCTCTCCAAGGTGTGATCACTCCTTTTAGATGCAGACTAAAGATTTAAAGATTTATTGTCATATGCACAATATAGAACATGAACATGTTCCCTGCACAATGAAATGTGTCTACTGCATTTAACCCAATCCTAATTGCCAGTAGGAGCAGAAGTCGCCATTAAGCGCCCGGGGACCAGCTCCAGATGTACATCCCTGCCTTGGTCAACAGCAGGGCTGAGCAAACCAACACCGACCCATAACAAACAACACACACACAACACACAACACATGGGCCGGCCCGGTACATAAAACATATATATGAAAGCAAAACACAAGGGAAAAGGAGGGAAAAAAAAAAAAAACCCTCATCGCTGCTGCATTACACAGCAGCAATGAGGAAAAAAAATCCTCATCAGCACAGAAAAACAATAATCACAGAGACAGAAACAAGGACACAGGACGGCAACCGAGATTTGAACGGACCAGTTTATCAGAACACTCCGGAGGCAGCCTGTCTGGCGCCGTCAACGGCCTTGTCCGACAATCCTGGAGGGGGAGGGAGCAGACCTGCGCAGTCTGAGCAGTCCTGAACAGTTCTAACAGAGCTGGAGAAGCTGAGGGGAGGGGGGAAGACCAGGGAGCGAGGCTTAAGTGTTGATCTTCTGAGGAGATTTTATCACAGCGACCTTGAAGTGCAGCTGTATTTGGGGAAGCCAAATGAATAGCCAGATTAGCAGACGCCTGAAAGATTCCACAGTTCTGAGAACAGAGTGGCCCTCAATGCATCTGAATGTAGAATGTGGTCTTCACAGACGGTCATAGCGGGTTTCCAGGGCCGCAATCCTGCTCGAGATGTTTTCCAACGCGCGGTTAACCCCCGCCGACTGCGCAGCCACTGCCTTCCCAATCGAATCAATCATGTAGGGCAGCCTGGAAGGACCAATCAAAGCTGCTTCCACTTTCTTGATTTTCCGGTAAACCAGCAAAGTGCCCGCTCCACACATCAGAAAGCCGGTCACCACCAAGCCGAATATGTACACATCTTCGACGTCCTCCACAGAAAGCATGTAAGGGCACATGACCTGCCATCTCCTCCACGAGTCCATCACGTAACCCATCACATGCGTCCCGGCAGGACAGGTCGGGTCCTCCGCCCCCGAATGTCTTGTAGAAAAAAGAGTGTCAATTGCGTTCAGAGACCACTTTAACAGATCCATTTTTGTCGTTTTCCAGAAGAGCAAAGCTGCAGCCTCACAGACAACACGCCACAGAAGCAGGAAAGATAAGGAGGGAGGGAGAAGAGAAAAGTGCGTCCGTCTCGGTCGAGTGCAAGCTGGCTAACGAGCAGATCTGATTTGATGCAGGTGTTAGTTTTGGGGATGAAAATTTACAGGGTGATTCCATAATTTATTCCTCAGAATTGAATGAGTCCATATTTTTTCCATCTGCTTGGTCTAAAAAAGTAACCGTTACTGACTGCCAGAATTATTTTTCCTGATTTCTTATAGTGTTTCTTAAAGCCAGAAAGTTGCCATTGAAATGACTTTAGTTTTGTGTCATGTCTGTGATCTGCTTTTTTTTCTACAAAATTAAACAACTGAATGAACATCCTCCGAGGCCGGTGATTCCATAATTATTGCCAGGGGTTGTAATTGTTTTGCTTAACCAGATTTGAGTTGCTCCGTTTTTTGCTTCAGGACCGCTCAACTTCAAGAAGTTGTGACAGATGGTTCCAGTTTATAACTCGTAAACAAACAAGTCTAAAATAAGTGTCAAACAAGACGTGAGCATAGTGATTATTTCGGGCACCGAAATAAAAAACAAAAGACAAACTTTTATTTCGGGCACCGAAATAAAATGAAATAATGAGCTAATGCTAATAGCTGCTGCTAAGTTAGCTTAGCGTCAGCGAGTCAGTCCGCTCTACACTAAACTCTCTACGGCCGCGCAGCTTTTAGTTTTGCAAATCTTACCAGAAAGCCGTATAGTCATCCAGATGTTTGCTTATAACTCCACTAGTAACGATTTATGCCAACCTATTATGAAGCAGAACAGAAACAATAAAAAAAAAAACCCAAACAAAAACAAAAGTTTCTTCTTCTTCTTCTTCTTCCTCTATCGCGTTTATTGGCGTTCTGACCGACACGGTGCATTAGTGCCACCAACTGTTTGGGTGTGGAGCATTAATGGAGTCTGACGTATGCTATATTAATAAAGAAATTGAGAAATAAAGGAGGGGGGGAAGGAAAAAAAGAAGGTGGTGGCGGACAGGGAATTGCACTGTACTATATTCTATTGAGTAATCCTGTTCCCTTTTAAATATGTAATTACATGCAACTCCAAGAACGTGGGGGTAAATTTGTCCAGTACCCCATAGATAACTGGAGACACCTCAAGGTGAAAGGTAATTCTCCAAACTCCACCTGAAGAGCCGGGATTGATGACATCTTGAAAGGTCCACAATATACACGGAGGGCCTGAGCTTGTATCACACTGAGCTTCTGTAGATCGATGTTTTGTGGCTGAGCTGTATACAAAAAAGTATTAAGTTCCTTCGGCTGCTCCCTTGTTTGCACTCGGGGTCACCACAGTAAATCTAAGGCCTTTCCTGACACAACTCCACATTAAATGGAGAAATAGGGCAGGGGTGGGATTTGAACCAGGAGCCTTCTGCACCAAAACCAAGTGCACTAACCACTTGGCCACCACCCCTGCCTGAGCTGTATACAATACATGCATAATCTGATGAAGGTGTTATTATTGCACTATAGATTTGCTTCAGAGACTTCGTGTTAGCTCCCCTGCTACTTCCCGCCAAACACCTCATTATATTTGCTGCCTTTTTACCTCTTGTGACAACTCTCTGGATATGATCTCCAAAGGTCAATTTACAATCCATGCAGACACACAAAAAACGCACCGTTTGAAGTTGCTTAATTGACTGACCATAAAGATTAATTGCAATTGATAGAGTATTATGGTTTTTGGAGAAATATATGGCCTGTGTTTCATCCACAGAAAAACAGAAACGCCACTTATTGCCCCCTAAGTCCACTTTGCTGACAGTTACATGAAGATTTTCCCCCCAAAATGCACCATTTAAACCCTTAATCCACAATGCACCATTACCTGCATACAAAACCTAAGACTAGTATCTATCTCTGAGAAAATATTATTATTCATAATGTAAAACAGTAAGAGACTGCACACACTCCCTTGTGGAATTCCATTGTCTATGAAGCTACTTGTTATAGACCAACTGCATTAACATGTCTTATGTAAAATAATGGAGTGCATGGTCACTGATAGGCTAATTTGCATAGTAGAAATTAGAGGGTTACTCAGTCCTAATCAGAGTGGCTTTTACAAAGGGAGGATGATCATGGATCCTGTGCTTGGAGGATTTCATTAGGAAAGTTCAAGCTAATAAGAAACTGGGAGGAGCAGTCTTTTTTTGATATTGAAAAGGCATATGATGTGTTGGGGTTGTCTCCTTATCAATCTTGAAACCAAGGGAATAGTTGGGAGAATGTTTAACTGGATTGTGGATTTTTTTGAAGAACAGAGACATTGAAGTCTATCCAATAGACAATGGAGTTCCACAAGGGAATGTGTGCAGTACCTTACAGCTTAACATCATGATTAATGTTTCTGTGAAGGCTCTCAGTTGTCCAGGTGGTTTAAACCTAACCAGACCTCCTCCTCTGCCTCTCAGTAGGAGGGGTCTGAAACTGCAGCTTTTGCTGGCTTCTGTTATTCTTCTCTACAAGAGTCAAGACAGAAGTCAGACTACCAGAGCAAGAAATTTAGCTGAGGAAGCTTCTGTGATTAGAAGCGAAACGTCCTCGCATCAAGCAACCCAGCCCAGTCGAAGATTCAAGCTTCTCTATCATGATTGATATTTTCTCAGAAGTAGATGCTAGTCCTGGAAGGTCTTTGTATGCAGATGGTGGTGCATTGTGGATTAAAGGTCAAAATGCTGCATTTATTGGGAAAAAGCTTCAGACAGCTGTCAGTACAGAGGAGAGATGGGGCAATAAATGGGGTTTCCGTTTTTTGATCCAATTTGGACCAGACTTGATGAAATGTTGGAGGCTCAGTCAAGGACAAAACTCACTCACTCACTCACTCACTCACTCACTCACTCACTCACTCACTCACTCACTCACTCACTCACTCACTCACTCAGTCTGTCTGTCTGTCTGTCTGTCTGTCTGTCTGTCTGTCTGTCTGTCTGTCTGTCTGTCTGTCTGTCTGTCTGTCTGTCTATCTATCTATCTATCTATCTATCTATCTATCTATCTATCTATCTATCTATCTATCTATCAAATTAGGCCAACATCAAGGTCAAATTAGGCCAACATCAAGGTCAAATGCCAAGGTCAATCTTTGGCCCAGTTTTTATATGTTATCATAAGATCAAAAAGAGTGTGTGGCAAACACATGAGGCGCTGGTGTTGCACTCCCTCGTGCCCCTTCTTGTTTTTATTTTGATTTGATGTCACAAACAAGTTAAAAAAAACATAAAATCCCAGCTGTATTCTTCCTTCTAACATTCTTACAAAACTTTAAACCTTTGACAATATGACATATATATTTATTATCTGCTCACAGTGTTTATTCACATATAAACTCATTTTCAGATAAATACTGGTTGTTGTCACAGGATTCAGAGAATCAACACAGAATCATAGTTGATATTTAAGTTTCAAACTGTTATGGATTATGACTCAGTCTCTTTTTTTTCCTGGCAAACTTGAAGAGAATAAAGGTGCTGCATGGTGGATTAGTGGTTACTACTGTTGCCTCACAGTAAGAAGGTCATGGGGTCGCTTCCCACCTGGTCATTTCTGTGTGAAGTTTGCATGTTCTTCCACATGTTTGCATGGGTTCCCTCCAGGTGCTCCGGCTTCATCGCCCTTCCAGAGACATCCAGGTTTGATGAATTGTTAACTAAAAATTAACCGTAGGTGTGAGTGAGTTCATCCAAGTGTATGTGGCCCTGCTATAGTCTGGCTACACCACCCCCATGACCCTTGATGTAAGCAGGTATAGAATAAAATAATTGTACATAACACTAGAGGGCGACACTGTGTTGTTGCATCTGCAGAATAGTTGCACTTTGGGGCCCAGATATGAAGCCTAGGCACTTCACGGCTTTGTAATGTTCTTGGATATATATATATATATATATATATATATATATATATATATATATATATAAAGGAGTAGCCACCTTTAAATACCAAATAGACAAAAAGACAATAAGTGATAAGTATAAATGAGAAAAGGTCTCAGTATTTCAGTCTGTTTGGTCCAAAATTGCACAGGTTCCCAGGGGTCTCCATTGTGTCGGGAGTAACAGCAGTGTTTCCACCGGTCACCTTTGAACCTTGTCTTTAAAAAAAAAAAACAACAACAAAACAAATAACTGCTCTGCCCATCAGCAGGAAGGCCGTTCAACAGGACCAGCTGTCTGAGAATCTGGCTGCACACACAGTTATTGATAGAAGAGTGATGAAGACTCTCGGTGCACTTGCTGGGCTGGGAATTAAACATAAGCCACGCTGGAACAGGCTCAGGGTTACAACCGCAGTTACCTACGAGGGATCTGACACCTGTGGGACAAAAACAATGACAATAAATGCTCGTTTTGCAAACAGGACAGTTTTCTGGTGCACAGCTGCCACCTGTCACAGTCTTTATTTTTTTGTTTCTCCTTCCTCTTCCTTCCTCTTCCTCTTTCTCGTTTCCTGCAGGTACAACAAAAGCAAGTCAAACTCCAGGAGCGTTTCAACAATTTCAATCTGACACCAGCAGAATGACGTTCATGCTCTTACCGGTCAGCCTTCACGATGAGTTTCCTGACTCTAAGAAGTAAAAAATTTTTTTTAAATAAATTAAAACACACCCAGTGACATACAAGTTAATGCCATGCATTGTAAATAATATTTCATGCGACAAAATAAGACATTTTTCTTACCTACATTCACATCGCTGATGCTCCACAAATGTCATCGACACATAATCCTGACCCGGTTCTGCTGGCCTGATTTTCAGCAGCTGGAGGAGGAAACGGTACATGTGGTCTCCAGAAATGCACCAAAACACACTAAAACAACAATAGCAAGTGGCATATGTCTGTGACCCGCCCGTGTAAAATTGTATTACTACAGAAAAATATGAAAGCATATACATTTAATTATGTATCTCAATTTTGTGACTTTTGCTGGAATAGGCACCAGTAACCCCGTGGCCCTTACATGGAATAACTGGGTATATAAAGTGAATGAAATGAATGAATGAATGAATTTAGTGAGTTATGGCGGCAACAACATTTTAACCGTACATCACAGGGGTCACAGAGGTTACTCACAAACATGTCCAAGATTTTGATCCAGAGAGCATAAGTATATGGAAGCAAAACCGAAAACTCTTGACATGTTATCACGGTGACCTCCTTTTTGTTAAGGGCATGTTTGGGCATGGAGCATGAGTGTCACTTGTGTCTGTTTTGTTTTCTGTCTGCATTTTACATTTTGTATTCATATTTCCCATGGATACTGTACAGGTTTCTCCCTTGTGTGATTTTGTTCCCACAGCACAAGGTGCAGGTTTCTCTTCTGCACTGCAAGTTATTTGGTTCTTACCAAGAAAAAAAAACCCCTTAGATTTAGAATTGTTAGATAATTTATCTTGTTTTAAGAGTTAATTTCTTATTTTAAGTATTCAACTTGGATGTTTCTAGATTTAACAATCTTAATTAAAGAATCTTTTCAAGTGAAATTATCTTGCTGCATGGACAGATAATTTCACTTGTTTTGAGTACCTTTTCGCTCAGATTTAGGATTTTATCTTGTTTTAGACACCCCTGTTTTTTTTGCAGTGTGGTTTTTAGTTTTGGTTCGTGAGTTGTTCTTTTATTGTCCCTGCGTATTCACCCCCCCACCACCACCACTTGCTTCTTTATGTGTTCTCTCTTGTCTTCATCTCTCTTCCTGTGTACCATTAGTTCTCCTCCATGTCCCAGGATTTATTTGTGGGGTTTATTCTCCTCGTGTCCTGGTACTTCTGGATTCATTCCCCGTGCACTCATGTTCTCGTGCTTCCTCCAATTATTGATCGGTGACTTTAACAGGAGTGCATTCTAACATATTCCTCACCAGATTATTTTATGTTCTGTCCAAACTCTCTCATTCCTTGTGCTCCAGATTAATATGTATGATCCCGCTGCCGTTTTCTGATCACCGAGTCCTGTCTAATGGATGTTGGATTTGTTTTCATGGTAGAACTGCTTTAGTTTCTGACCTGTGCCTATACAAGGGTAGGCTGAAAAGTTCTAAGGCTCACTATAATGCAGTTAATGCATTACTCCTTCATGGGGAGCCTTAGAACTTTTCAGCCTACCCTCGTATATTCAAATAAACCCTTGCTGTTCCCTCATGACGGACTGCACTTAACATGGATTGCTCACCTGTGTACTGAGGTTCCCTGTGCTATTGACTACGAGCCTGCATGCCATCTAAAGGTGATGCTGTTGTCTATGAACCATATTCCTCAGCTGTACATCTCAGTGTTGAGTTTGTGCAATAAACCAGTGTCTTTTCTGAAACACTTGTCATTAACGGTGTTGGGGTTCCAGGAGAGGTCTGTTCCAACTTTTAGCACCATCACAAGGGTCACAGAGGTCATGTTGGTCACAAAGCACTGATGTGTGAACTAATACATGATTTTGGTCTGGAAAGCATGTGTATCCGATATGACGGTGATACCTGGAAGCAGTGACTCACTGCGGTAACAAGGGTTGTGACGGATACTCTGATACACACACACAACCCATTTTAATGCCCCACTTTCTGACAGGTGGAAGACAAGAAAATCACGATCAAGTCCTGGACTGGACCATACCTGCATGGTGACATTTGTGGTGTGGGTTGGATGGCACTCGAGGTTCTCGTCCCCACAGCAACCTGCACACCGCACCAGGGGCACACAGGAAGGGCTGTAAATGTGCTCCACCTCCGTCGGGTATTCCTGCACCACTTCTACCAGTTTCTCGATGGTCCGGCAGTAGCTCCGCCTCCACACTTGTTGGAACATCAGCACTGTGAATGAGTAAAACCGACACATTAGTTAAAAAGTTGAGTCAATTTCGTGTGAAGGACACTGCTGATGTTGCCAGATAAATGCACAAGCAGTATTACAGGCTGTGTGTGATGTGGGTTGTTTGGACTGTTCCTGTGTGCATTTAATGCAAAGTATTTAAAATCTGTCTATGGCTGATGCTGAGACCCTGATCCATGCATTTATCTCTTCTAGATTGGACTACTGCAATGTTCTATTTTCTGGTTTACCGCAGTCTAGCATTAGGGCTCTCCAATTGGTTCAAAATGCTGCTGCCAGACTTTTGACGTGAAGCTGAAAGTTCAACCACATTACACCCATTTTGGCATCCCTTCACTGGCTTCCTGTCCCAGTGAGATCAGAGTTTAAGGTTCTGCTACTAACCTATAAAATTATTCATGGACTGGCACCTCCCTACCTAGCTGACCTAATTAAACCTTACGTACCGGCCCGGGCTTTACATTCTCAGGGTGGAGGACTACTTTGTGTCCCTAAGGTGAATAAGAAGTCTGTGGGTCACAGAGCTTTCTCTTATCGTGCCCCTGTTCTGTAGAATGATCTCCCTGCGTCAATAAAACAATCAGATTCTGTGGAGACTTTCAAGTCCAGACTTAAGACACACTTATTTTCCCTTTCATATGGCTAGCATACTGGTACAGTTTTGCTTTACACTTTTTACTCTTTTAATTCATGTTATTAGTAATTGGAGCGGCCCGCAGCCTCAACTTCACCTAAATTCTGGGTCTTTTAGTGAAGCTTAGTGCTAGCGGCCGGCGATCTCCTTAGTATTTTTTCTGTTTTTCTTGTTGATTAATGCTGGCAAATTATACAGTATTTTTTTTCTTTCTGATGCCTGATTCTGTTTTTTCTCTGTTTAAGGTGGAGCTCCATCCAGAGATGGGAGTTGTGTTTGTGTTGGCGATCCTCCTGTCCTGTGCACCAACAGCAATTCTTGTATATTCGTCCATGAATTGTTCTGTGAATTATTTCTGTAATTTATGTTTGTAGCATGGCCCAAGCAGAGGGTCACCCCTTTGAGTCTGGTCTGCTTGAGGTTTCTTCCTCAGAGGGAGTTTTTCCTTACCATTGTTGCTCTGGGGGTTGGTAAGGTTAGACCTTACCTGTGTGAAGTGCCTTGAGGCAACTCTGTTGTGTTTTGGTGCTATATAAAGGAAAATAAACTGATATTGAAATTGAAAATTGAAATTGAATCACTTCCTGAATCACAGAGGACCACTTCAGCCAGAGCTGCTCTCCTGTGCTCGCACGTGCTGAACGAGCCAGAGAAAGCATTTGGAGCCGTCTATAAAGGTAATATGTCATGTTTACATTGTCATGGCTTGGTAAAACAGTTGCATGTTCTTTTCTTCCTGTGTGTAGCTGTAAAAGTATGATTATGACAGATTTAGCATCTCGTTATAATCATTGAGACAAGCTGTGCTGTGATGCGGTGTGCTGATGCAACCACTCACAGTTTACTTCTTTACTCAACTTGACAAGCTGCACGTTGTCTTGGCAAGTAGATCGTGCAACGTTGCATGACATTTATGCGTGAAAGATTTTTTGAACATTTCAAAATTCTCTTTGCACAATTGCATGCGCCAAATCCCCTCTCATGTTCAGTCTACACCCGTTAAAGATGAGTTTACTCTCCTGCACAACACATGGTGTTCAAGTGCATGCATCAAAGTTGTGCAAGTGTCAGGGGCCTTAACTGTGTTGCTAAATAAGCTAAATCTGTTTAACACAATTCCCACATTAACTAAATTAAAATAAATACAATTAAAATGCCGACCGTGCAGATACAAGTGGTGAAATTGTTTTTGTTGTTGTGGAAATTCTTACCTTCAGACGTACTGTTTACACTTGGCAATGTCACACTCTGCAAAACACAACCATAAAAAAAAATTAAGATAATGTTACATAATATTACAATCTGTTGTTTATAACATTTAAAGTATGTGCAGTCATGGTCAGTTTTATTGGCAGTGTGATATTGTAAAGACAGAATTTAAAATGTGCTCAGAAAGAAATGGAAATTAAACCAATTCTGAACATAAACTTTCATTGAAATCAAATTTTTGAGAAATCAGTGCAGAACAATAAACATAATAGCTTTAAGATCATTTTGAGAATTTTATTTTTCCCTGTGATGCAGAAGTTTGATTCTGTTTTGGATCTTCACTAAATAGGAAAAAGTGAAAATTCCAATTATCTGTGAGATAACTTGAATGTGACATGTTTAATAGATGGAAATGAAAGCAAACACAACAGAAATACTTGCCTAGTTTCCAAAATGATTTTATTTTATTACTTTTTTTTTTGAGTCAATGGCAGTTTTAATTCCAACTGCTGCTTGGAAGTGTCAGGATCAGACTTTGTGATTAATGATGATGCATTCACACTCACACATATTTCAAAGGTCCTATCGAACGGCTGTCAGCTTGTTGCATTTATCACGGAGATGAGTGACGGCTTGGTTTATGTACTGAAGACAGGTCTGTGTTTTCTGCACTGAAGCGTATTGTATGGCAGACGACCTGTCAGCAGACACACACGAGCCGTCAGTCACCTGCGTCGGCTCCGTCCTCCTATTGTCCCGACTGTCAGTCATGCTCCTTATACAAAGTGGCTGGTCATCTGGCGCGCACACACACACACACACACACAGCTGTTTGTCTGCTAACTGTGCAGGAGACACTGCAAAAGCACCTCTGGCAAAACATTCTGCACGTACATTGTGGGAAAGTCTGCAAAGTTATGTTTAATTTTTCAGAAAATAATTCCCATGATATACACGTATTTCTTACCTTCCAGGCTGTTGATGGTTTTTATTCTGTTACATTATTAACTATTGATATTTGAAATGTGGATGCCGTGGGATAGGTGAGCTGTCACAGCAAATGATTGTCTGTGAGAGCATTTTTTTTTTTTTTTAACTCCATTGAAGAAATTTAATATATTAAGAAACCAGTTGAGACACGCGTGACGGGTGACCCTTGAATTGCCCCTAAGAGGTTTGTTTTGGCAACGATCTTCATTGCCGTCAGCAGTCAAAATTTTGGTTCATCTGTTTTTTTCTTCCCATACCCCTCTCCAGTCCTTTGGTTGATTTCCACCAAACCTGATATGTGGATGCCAGGCCTATCCCTTAAAGACTTTATTTTGGCAAAGGACAACATCATTGGGTTTAAGGTCAAAATTACAATATTTCACTTCGATGTCCAACAAACTTGGCAGACAAATGGAGGTTTATTGCCTGGACAAGATCAAACTGACCAAAGGATCAATCATTGGTGTAAAAATCTTTGGAGTCAAAGGTCAAAATTGAAGTTTTTCCCCACACTGATTGATATCAAACATGGCACACACATGGAAGAGGGTTCTGGAATTGCACAGGTGAGGTCACATTTTCAAGCTAACCGAGTTAAAAGGTCAAAAGTTTAGCTTTTCACTTTGATTTGCACCATATTTGGCAAACTTATGCACAGAACACTCTAAAAAAAATGAACCACTGTCTCAATGAGAAAAATTGATGTAACAATTTGCATAGACTTTTAAAAATTATTTCAACTTAGTTATTTCAACTAGTTAAGTTGAAATAACTTTTTAGAGTGTACGTAGGTTCTGGAATTGCCCAGAAAATTCAAATTAGCAAAAGGTCAATCACTGGGATCAAAGGTCATATCTGCCTGTCTGTTGGTTCACTCTTCCCAGGTCCCTTTGCTGATTTATACCAAATTTGGTATAATATAAAAAGAACTTTTATTGTCATTGTATACAATGAGGGCAGTATGGTGGCTTAGTGGTTAGCATTGTTGCCTCACAGCGAGAAGGCCATGGGTTCAGTTCCCGCCTGTGGCCTTTCTGTGTGGAGTTTGCATGTTCTCCCTGTGTTTGCGTGGGTTTTCTCTGGGTGCTCCAGTTTCCTCCCACATCCAAAGACATGCGGGTTAGTTGGATTGGAATCTTTAAATTGACCGTAAGTGTGTGAGTGGGTGTGGATGTGTTTGTTTGTCTGTCTGTGGCCCTGTGACAGACTGGTGTCCTATCCTGGGTGTACCCCGCCTCACGCTCTGTGACTGCTGGGATAGGCTCCAGCCCCCCACGACCCTTAACTGGACTAAGCGGTTGAAGATGAGTGAGTGAGTGAGTGTATACAATGAAATTTGTCCTCTGCATTTAACCCCTCCTAATTACAGTTAGACACAATCTAACCACTAGGCGCAGTGGGCAGCCACACTCCGGCGCTGAGGGACCAACTCCAGATGTAGAGGCACCGACTGTGGCCCACGTGATGCACAGTTCTGACTGTAGGAGGAAACCGGAGCGCCGAGAGGAAACCCACACAGAGCAACTCCACACAGAAAAGCCCAGGCAGGAAGTGAACCCACAACCTTTTTACTGTGATGCAATAGTGCTAACCACTAAACCACTATGTACATCGCTGAAGGCTGGTCAATGGAGTCAAACGTCAGTCTTCTGTAGTCCTTACTGTCTCCATGCCCTTGAATACCATGACAGAGTATTTAAAAATGCATGCCAGGGGGATGGTGTGTTAACTACGACACACTATCAACTCTCTTTGTCCTGCATTCAGTGTACATACAATACTTACGTACATGTGATTTCTTTATTTCTTTTTTGTAAGAAATTTGCAAAAATCGAAAAAACAAAAACAAAAATGTCATTGTCATTATGGGGTATTGTGTGTAGAATTTTGGTGAACAAAATTAATCCATTTTGGAACAAGGTTGTAACAAAACAGAATGTGGGAAAAGTGAAGTGCTGTGAATACTTTCCGGATGCACTGTATGTTTAGGGTCATTGTACTGTTGGCACATCCAGTTGTGTATAAATTCCAACCATCTAGCTGATGGTTTGAGGTGTTGCTCAGGAATTCTGTCAGCCTTCTTCTTCATTCTTCAGTTAAGTTTGTAGAATACAGCAGATCCACTGGCAGGAAAACAGTCCCAGAGCATGACTCTAAATAAAATTTTTGGCTTTTGGCTATGTGTTGATTCCAGAAAATCCAAATAAATTAAAACTTGTGAACCAAATCCTTCAACACCTTACCTGATCCCTCAAAGACAAAAACAGGGCCCACCTTCATCCCTTCATAAATTAGCCTGAACTATGATTGACTCTTTACTCATGCCGGCTTGATATCGTAAATTCTTGTCCATCATTAAGTGGCATGTAATTTGAACTCTGTGTCTCTGTTTTTTGGGTTTTGTGAGGTTTTCATGCAGTTCAGAGAGACTCCTCCACATTACAAGGGGTTCTTTGCTGTGTTATCAGAGAGGATGAGGATTTTGGGTGACGTGGGCTAAGCCTCAACAAGACAAGGCAACATCTTTGGCACCTCCTATGGTGGAGAATTGGCAGATTCTAAAGGATGCCTGAGGATCCTCACATAAGCACTTCCACACACAGCACGAGTGTGTGACTAACGGTGACTGTCAGGTAAACCAGCAATTGTGAGAGAGCAGTAACTCTTTATATAAATATGTGTATGAACTTGCCATTTAAGGAGTTCTCTGTCTCCCTCTGAGTTTCTTACTTTTTTTCCCATGAGTCTTTTTATGACATCTGTGCGTCATAAAAATGGCTCACTTTAAATTACTGCTCTTATAACATGTGATTTAAGACCTTTGTGACAAGTTGAGGCCTATTTGAGCAACTCTGTGTCATTCGCCATGAATCATATGTGCTGCTGTGTTAGGAGTATTGATTTCCTGAATAATGCAGCAGTTGTTTTGTTAAAAAAAAAAAATAAAATTAATAAAAACCCTAACAGCCACATTGGTTGCTTTGATAGATGACGTTTCCAACGACCATTTCAAGTATGAACGAGTTCATTTGAAAAGGGTGCAAGAATGAACTGAAGCCAACTACACTCATGGAAGGTAGAAAACTACGATTTTAACTTCTGTGTTCCAGGTTTATGGTTTAGAAATTATTCATAGGAATGTAACAGGTGTGATATGATTATATTTTGGGATAAAATATAAAAATAAATGTTATTTGAATTAAAATTGCACCACTACAAAGATGTAATGGATGGATGTAAATTTCCGTCCAAATCTACACACTTATAGATATTCACTGATTTTCTATTTTGACTTATTTTGATTTTCCAGTTTACGGTGGCTGGGAAGGGACGAGTGTTGGCTAGAACTCATCCCAGGCGTCACTGGATGAGAGGTGGGGTACATCCTGGACAAACAGACAAACATCACTCACACCAACAGTCAGTTTAGAGTCACCAGTTCACCTCGTCTGCATGTCTTTGGAAGTGTCGGACCACCTGGAGGGAACCCACGCAAACATGGGGAGAACAGGCAAACTCCAAACAGAAAGGACCAGGTTGGAAGCAAACCTGAGTTCTTCTTGCTGTGAGGCAACAGTGCAAGCCACTAAGCCACCGTGCTGCTCGTTATAGATATTAGCCTTGTAAATATATATAAACAAACAAATAACTAAATAAATCACAAAGTTTTGCACCAAATGTCCTGTTAAATTAATACACAGGTATCCATCCAGAAATGCTGAAGGCTCTGATTGTGGAGGGACTGTCTTGGATGAGACGTCTCTTCAACATTGCGTTGAGGTCTGGGACAGCGCCTAAGGGCTGACAAACTGGGGTGGTGGTCCCATATTAAAAAAAGGAGACCAGAGAGTGTGTGCCAATTACAGGGGCATCACACTACTCAGCCTCCCTAGTAACGTCTACTCCAGTGTGCTGGAGAGGAGGGTTCAGCCGATACGAACCTCGGACTGAAGAGGAACATTGCGGGTTCCGTCCTGGTCGTGGAACAACTGACCGGCTCTTCACTATCACAAGGATCCTGGAGGGTGCCTGGGTGTGCCTTAGAGAATGCGTATGATCGGATAATGTGGGAGGTGCTGTGGGAGTATGGAGTGAGGGGGCCCCTTCTCAGGGCCATCCAATCTCTGTACTCACAAAGTGATAGCTGCATTTGAGTTCTCTGCAGTAAGTTGGATTTGTTTCCAGCAGGGGTTGGCCTCCGCCAGGGCTGTGCCTTGTCACAAATCTTGTTTGTGATATTCATGGACAGGATGTTAAGGCTTAGTTGGGGGGAGGAGGGTCTTTGGTTTGGTGGGCTGAGGGTCTCATAACTGCCTTTTGCAGATGACGTGGTCCTGTTGGCTTCATCTGCATATGACCTCCAGCACTCACTCGATCGGTTCACAGCCGAGTGTGGAGCGGCTGGGATGAAGATCAGCACCTCTAAATCTGAGGTCATTGTTCTCAGCAGGAAACCGATTAATTGCCTACTCTGGGTAGGGAATGAGGTCTTGCTCCAAGTGAAAGAATTTAAGTACCTTGGGGTCTTGTTCACAAGTGAGAGGACAATGGACCGTGAGATTGGCCAGAAAATTGGCGCAGCATTCGCCCCACCGTACTGTTGTGACAAAAAGGGAGCTGAGCCAAAAGGCGAAGCTCTCGATCTACTGGTCAATCTTCATTCCTACTCTCACCTATGATCATGAGGGTTGGGTCATGTCCAAAAGAACTAGATCGTGGGTACAAGCAACTGAAATGGGTTTCCTCTGAAGGGTGGCTGGTGTCTCCCTTAGAGATAGGGTGAGAAGCTTGGCCATCTGTGGGGAGCTTAGAGTAGAGCCACTGCTGCTTAGTGTAGATGCTCTATCGTGTAGATAGATCAAGTGTATTATTATTATCGGTGTAATATTGTTATCGGGGTACACTTGGGACAGACAAAACACTGAGTCACTATCAGTGACACTTGCCCCAGTCTCCCCTCATGATAACTTTTTTTAAATTTATATTGCATTTTTTTAAATTCATGTACAAGCATGTTGTACTACATTTCCTCTCTGAGGTGGTCTTGGTGGTCACCATCTAGACTTGACATGAAAGAAACTAACAAACACACTCATTTCAAGTTACAACTTCAACCACACCTGCTCTTAATTTTCGTCATGCAGTTATAACATTGAATTTATAACTCCTTCTCGTTAAAAGGAGCCAGCTGAGGTGGTTCGGGCATGTGGTAAGGATGCTCTCCCTAGGGAGGTGTTCCAGGCACATCTATCTGGGAGGAGACCCACGTCTAGGTGGAGAGATTATATCTCCACACTGGCCTGGGAACGCCTTGGGATCCCCCAATCAGAGGTGGTTAATGTGGCCCAGGAAAGGGAAGTGTGGGGTCCCCTGCTGGAGCTGCTGCCCCCGCGACCTGATCCCACATAAGTGGTTGAAGATGAGTGAGCAACAGTGGTCTTGTTGACGACCAGATGTAGGATTTTGAAATGAAAAAACTGACAAACAAGCTCATTTCAAGCTCATGCAAGTTCAAAACCATATATATTTTGAGAGAATCAGAGAGAGAGCAGGAAGAAGTGTCTGCTGTGGCTACATTCGTTAAAAAAACCTTTCTGCAGGGTTGTGTTGACTTCTAATGATGTTTCAGAGCATATCCTGGTACCATGCGCTACCACATCCACCACATCATGGAACCACCTTGGGTCCTCCCTGATGGCAACCACCCAGGCAGTCAACTGGTCAAGTGATACTTTTAATTTTAGTCTCAAGTAACCATTTGTTTGACACAGAGTCAATCCAGCGGTACTCCAGGTCCCTCCAAAGCAACCTGGTACTAAAAACATCCAGTTGTGGCTTTACTGGTTAATGACCAGAACTCACAACCATACACTAAGACAGGAACCACCCAAACTGACTTGGATCTTTGTTCTCCTGCAAAGATATCGGCATCACCAAACACCTCTATCCAGTGACCTCATGACTCCCTAAGTCTCTCTATCCTAAAGGCTGAGGACCCAGAGACCTGAATGCTGCTGCAGACATAAGTGAATGTCTCTATAAGTTCAACACTTTTGCCGCATACGGATACACTTCTGATGGCCGAGTCCGGGAAGTCAATGAAAACCTGGATCTCAGCCTTGATTCAGGATAATTGCAAGAAATTTTTTCTTTGATTCTGTCATTTCTGTGCAGAACCAGTCTTTGTCACAGATTCATTTCACTGCAAACCTTACTCAACCACCCCACTGTTTTTATTTAGCACCTAAATTATACCTATTTACACCTGGGTGCCTCCCTAGGGAGGTGTGATTTGGCGCTATACAAGAAAAAAGTTGATTGATTGATTGATGTCCATCTGGGGGGAGACCCTGGGGAAGATCCAGGGCTAGGTGGAGAGATTATATCTCCCTACTGGCCTGGGAATGCCTCGGGATCCACCAGTCAGAGGTGGTCAATGTGGCACGGGAAAGGGAAGTCTGGGGTCCCCTGCTGGAGCTGTTGCCCCTGCGACCTGAACCCGGAAAAGCGGTTGAAGATGAATGAATGAATGACCTAAATTATACAAAATCCTTTCTGCAGGGTTCTGAAAAGATGCGGCCATGCCATTTGTGTTTCAGACCAAAATCGCTGCTGACAATCAGAATTTACTTATCTTCTTTCGTACATTTCTGTTTGGAAGCTGTTCATCTTTTATAGATAGCCACACCTGCTCCTAATCCATCATCAATGCAGCATCCACTAACCATCCAGCAGGTGGCAGACACCTCAATGTGAGGTGCAAAAAGGTCATGAGGTTGTCCTCCAAAATGATAGAATTGATTATTTTTGAAACAGGAGGGGATGGTATCATTCATTCCTTCATCTTTTCACTCACTGCATTTTAGAGGGCACATGATTTGGCATATTAGAGGAAATGTAAAAAAAAAAGAGTGCTATCTCACCATTTCAACGAAATCAAAAAACCCAATCCTGTATATCCTTCCTTTAAGACATTCTTCTTTGGCCCATGTGTTGCATTTCCCATTAAACTGAATAAAATTGAGCCTGGCGGGTTTTGAGAAAGCCAACTGACTTACAGACAGATGGGCGGGGCTGAAAACATTATTGGCAGAGTTAATAAATTCCTTTCACGTTACCAACAAGTGAAGAAAGATGAGATTTGCACTATGACCAGCATTTTTCACTTTTTATTGATCATTTATCTACACCGTCACTGATTAATGGATGAATCCCCTCTGCGCTAACGATGGGAGAGAGGAGGAACTATTCTCACTGGATAATTAACATCAGGTTTGTTCTGTTCCAGCCTCACAGTCGTCCTAATGGTTTCATCTGCTGACATTTGGCTAAAGCTGCATCTCCCCGCTGCCTTCAGAGCGGCGAGGAGCAGTTGGCCCAAGAGGGCAAGTGGAGATTAAAACATCTATAGTAGTTAAGAAGAAGAAAAGTCGGTATTTAAAAGTCTTCTTGCTCTGCTGCAGAAGAGCCTTGTGTAAATTTTCTAAGGTTTGTTGCTGGCTGTGAGATTTTGTTCCCTCGTCGGGGTCAGATCAGACGACCTCTGCCGTCCCTGTGCTCTTGCTGTCACGCTGCAGAAGCTCCGGGCCTCGTTAGTCTTTCCTCCCACACAGCTCAGCCGCATCATTTTTAACCACTTTGCTTAAATTCCCATCTATCAGAGAAAAACGTAGCGTGCTCAGGGAGCAAAAAATAAAAGAGCACGGGGACCAACCATGAAAGACTCTGCTTTGAGAAGAGGGGAATCAAGTGTGTGTGTGTGTGTGTGTGTGTGGGGGGGGTGGGGGGGTCTGGATGCTCACCAACCTGTGAGCTTCCAACAGAAACGCACAAGCAATAAAGTAAAAGACAGCAGAACATCTCTCTGAATGCATGAGAGAGTTTTTACGCAAAGACAAAGAACAACTTCTCCAGATTGAAATATGAGGCCGAGCTGAATGAAGTCATCTGCAGTTGCTTTTATTGCTTCTCCTCCTTTAAACTGTTAGATGCTGACAGTAAGCCTAAGTCATGCTTTGTTTTGGCACTGGATGAAAAGGAAGTCAAGAGGGATTAGAAGACGCCCATTTATGATCAAACAAAGACATAAGAGAAAAAAAAAAAAAACAAATTTGGAGAATAACTTTTTGCACTTTTTGTCCTCATGGAATTTATTTTTTCTACATACTGCAGAGGAATCATCCAAATATGAAATCTGGGCAACAACAACAAAAAAAACCCACAGATTTCCACAGTACTTCTACTCCAAACTCAGTGAGTGGACACGTACAATCTGTTTAATTAATCTGAAAGAGAATATAGACCTGTTCAAATGGAAAATTAAAAATAATACATTTTATAAACTAGGGGTAGGAAAAAATTGATACTGATGCTATTGCAATATTTATTTTTTTATGATATGAGAATCAATTTTTAAAATCCAGAATCAATATAATTCAATATAAATCAGTGTCAATATAATCCAGTGTCACCGATTCTGTTCATTATCTTTATGGACAGAATTTCTAGGCGCAGTCAGGGTGTAGAGGGGGTCTGGTTTGGGAACCACAGAATCTCGTCTCTGCTGTTTGCAGATGATGTGGTTCTGTTGGCTTACCTGTGGAGTTGGAATAAGTGGGGAAAAAGTCAAAGAAAATGGTCAAAAACAACGGAGCATGGAGGCACAACTCAGCAGTCTCCTCAGATTCTGTCGCTTCCTTGCAATTATAAGGTTTGAAAGGTTCCACATTTCAGACAGAAACAGTCTCAGTTCGCTGTCATCCATGTGTTTCCTGGGCATAGGCTGTTAGCACAGCAATCAATATGGATTAGACTACATCAGATCTGGTCACTCCCTATATGTAATGTGGACAGTCAATCAGTGAGACCTGATTTGAATCAAATTTGCAATAAATCTGATTTGAACTGGAAATGTAAACAAGGCCTTATTGGCTTCCCTCACTAGTTTCCTTCTTGCACAGTCACTCAGTTTTTAAAAACTGCCTTCTCAAGGCAGATTTACCACACAATACCATACCGTTTGTATTTCTTATTGGTTGACAGTGATTTGGAAATATTACTGTCTCCATCTCTGGACTTGTACAAAAGAAACCTGGCATGAAAGTGATGATTTACTATAAATTCATCAACAGGTGGCATTTTTATTCCACTTTATAAAAACATTTTGTTTTGATGTTTCTGTTCATTTACTTTGGATTTTTTTTAAAAACTATTTTCACTTTATAAAATTGGTTGAATGGTAGCATGGTGGATTAGTGGTTAGCACTGTTGCCTCACAGCGAGAATGTCATGGGATCAATTCCCACCTGTGGCCTTTCTGTGTGGAGTTTGCATGTTCTCCCTGTGTCTGCGTGGGTTCCCTCCGGATGCTCCAGCTTCCTTCCCCATCCAAAGACACGCAGGTTAGGTGGACTGGGAACTTTAAATTGTCCGTAGGTGTGAATGTGTTTTTGTCTATGTGACCCTGCAACAGATTGGCATCCTGTTCAGGGGGTACCTCGCCTCACACCCTATGACTTCTGGGATAGGCTCCAGCCCCCCGTGACCCTTAACTGGAGTAAACGGGTATAGCAAATGGACGGATGGAAAATTTTTTGATTTGCATATTTTTTTGAACATTTTTTTAAATGTATACTTAAAATATAGGGGTGCCGGTAATTCTGACCATGACTGTACGTAGACATGGCCACTATTAAAACAGTTAAAAACAAGAGTCATCAGAAGATGACAAATCCTCCCGGTCCCCACAAGTCAGTAATACAAAGTGTTGGGGGAATCACCTACACCCTTATGCCAAATATGACTGAAATTGGTCAACTAGTTCTTGAGATATTGCACTAACGAGGGGCGCAATGACAATATCTTGAATACCTCCCTGTGACTGGTCACCGTAATCGGCTGGTGTCAGGGTATCACCCAAGTACACCCTTATGCTAAATATGAATGAAATTGGTCAACTGGTTCTTGAGATATCGCGTTAAAAAGCAAAAACCAACGGACTGACAGACCGACACGCTGATTGCTATATCCCCCGTATTAAATTGTGCTACTACAGTACATCTCAGAAATTGTTAATGGTTAATTGCAGTTACTGAACCAGTGGATTAAAAAAAAAATCCGCATTGGTTTTGCACGAGTTTCTTGCAAGAAAAATCATTTTAAAGCCATCTTAATTTGGGGTGACATCACAGCAAAAAAAAACAAAAAAAAAAACAATTGTTAATTTATTGTGAAGCTGTTTACTGATTCTGGCCTCTCCATTGTGCCAAAAAGCATAATTTATTAAATTTAGAAAAAGAAAGACAAAAGAGGTTTTTCTACACTGAAAATAACATAAGAGGTGTCCTTCCTTTCAACAACAACTCTGCCATATTTGGACCAGTTTGAACATCAGTTCAGTGACCTCGTGCAGCTGAAAAAGGGAGGTGCAGGTCATTAAAGACTTCAGATTGAAATCCTGAAGAATCCTGGTGAAAAATCAAACTGTAGACATGCGGCTGATGGTAGCAGAGAGATTTTCAAGTCCAGACTTAGGACGCACTTATTTTCCCTTTCATATGGCTAGCATACTGGTACAGTTTTGTTTTATGCTTTTAATTCATTTATTAGTAACTGGAGCGGGCTGCAGCCTCAACTTTACCTAAATTCTGCGTCTTTTAATGAAATTTAGGGCTAGTGGCCGGCGATCACCTTAGTACTTCTCTGTTTTTCTTGTTGTTTAATGCTGGCAAATTATACAGTATTTTTTGTCTTTCTGATGCCTGATTCTGTTTTTTCTCTGTTTAAGGTGCAGCTCCATCCAGAGATGGGAGTTGTGTTTGTGTTGGCGATCCTCCTGTCCTGTGCGCCAATAGCATTTCTTGAATATTCGTCTGTGAATTGTTCTGTAATTTATGTTTCTAGCATGGCCCAAGCAGAGGGTCACCCCTTTGAGTCTGGTCTGCTTGAGGTTTCTTCCTCAGAGGGAGTTTTTCCTTACCACTGTTGTTCTGGGGGTTGGTAAGGTTAGACCTTACCTGTGTGAAGCGCTTTGAGGCAACTCTGTTGTGATTTGGCGCTATATAAATGAAAATAAATTGGAAATTGAAATTGAAAAATAGCAGAGATGGATTACTGCTTATGCTGCTATCACAGTGCATTCATCAACTTTGACACTCTGTATCTGAATCTCTCTCTGTTCCTCTCTGAGTTTTGCAATATGAGGTGGAGTTTGTTTTCAAAAGTGATACTGAGGTTCCACCCTCTTCCAAAGTGTTATGTGCTTCATGGAATTCTGCTCACAAATGGACAGATTGAGAAAATCTTTTGTCAATACAATGAGTAATGTAAAGGGTCACGTTATGCTCCTTGTTAGGATCTGTTGTTAGGACATCTGAGACATAATCCAGGACAGCAAAGCACCTGCTCCTCAAGCATTCGGAAAGCCCGGGGGCCAGCCAGAAGAGACCCGTGACAGTGTCTCAGACTCAGCTTGAACATGAGACCACACAGAGCTCTCAGCAGTCAGCCAGAACCGGTGAATACAAACACAAAGACGGACAGATGAGTGAAAACCAGAATACCACCCTTGCTGTTGTCATCTTCTTCACCCATCCTTCATGGTGAATCAGATTCTGGATAATCAACACCATGACCGTCACAATAGTTCCATGGCCTGTCACAGAGCACCCTGTGGTATGACTATGAAAGAAAGGAGGACTGTTTTGTATACAAGCAGAGGACTTGGTTACAATGAGAACAGTGATGTTTCAGGTGTGACAATATCCCGCTGAGACTCAGGTCAGGCCTCCTGATTATAGAGAAATGGTTAAAACATCAACAAACCCAAAAGAAAATGTGAGTAGAGATCAAAAAGTTTTCAACCAAACAATATGTCCCCAAGTCTCAATGGGAGACGCAAACAAAGGTGATTGAGAACGACAGGGCGATGGTCCTGTGGGACTTCAAATTCCAGACAGACAAGTGGCTGCTGACCAACTAACCAGACATACTGGTGGTTGATAAGAAAAAGAAAACCCCAGCTGACAGCAACATCAGAAAAAAGGAGAAAATCGAAAAGAGCCAAGAGCAGAAGAAACAACTGGAGCAGATCTGGAAGGTAACGTCCAAAGTGGTCCGAGTGGTGATCGCAGCATTAGGAGCTGTATCCCCCAAAACTGGAAGAGTGGCTCCAGCAGATTCCAGGCACAACATCAGAGGTCTCTGTCCAGAAGCGTGCAGTCCAAAAAACAGCTAAGATACTGTGGAGAACCCCCAAACTCCCAGGCCTCTGGTAGAGGATCCGAGGTCGTAAGTCACTCGTGTCATAACTTGGAACATTTTTCTAAGATGTGGCACCCTGTTGTCATAATGTTGTTCATAAACAAAAATATTCCCATTTGTTAGTCACAGGAGCAGGTCCTAGCACTAACCCCAGTCACCCTGGTTAACCTACCTATCTAATTCTAGGGTTAGAAGTTGGGGTTGGTAACACTAACCCTATATTACTAGGGTCATCTAAACCCAGTGGCCATAGTTATCTAACCCTATGTTTACCTAAAGGGTTACAGAACCCTAATCCTATAACAGTAAAGTGTCCTCACTTTAGTTTCTTAAACCTAGGTTTAACCCTAACATCAGGTAACCCATCCAGGTATTGGGGTACCCTGCACCAGACATACATACAGATTGGAATGCAAGGGGCTTTGAACTAGGGAACTTCTTGTTGGGAAGAAAGAGTGCACCATCTGTGAAAGCTGCTTCAGCCTGTCAAGAAGCAGCTCAGGGCTTAAATCTGTCATGTAATCCCCCTGCACCAAGACACTGCCTCTGTCCTGGTTCTCAGGAACAACAACTTTGAAAATACCACCTCACTGCAAAGCAGCTGCAGGCTGGGCTGAGATTTGATTAAAAAGTATCAGTGTAGATGGGGATTATGTAATAAAATATAAGGTCGGGTGACTCAGTCAGTATGAAGCTCAAAGATTTTTACCCCTCTTGATGTAGCAAATCTGGGAAATGGAGCCTTTGAAATCCAGATTCTGCAGATAAGAAAACATGCATTACAAGCAATCACATTTTCTTACAGTAATTAGAAACACAAACTTTGAAGATGTTATGCTGAACACAGGTGCCAAGTGACACAGAAGACCCAAAGGCCTATATACGTGAATTCTAATTTAAATAAACACTGTTTCTCTGGTAAAGCCCCAATAATGCATGTATTATTGCCCCTCCCATCTCATAGTCTTTGTATGTACACCATGTACAATAAACATACACAACACAGGTTTTGAGATAAAGCTGACCGGTGGTAATTGTGGTCTCTATTACAGTAAACACTGTTCCCCCTGCGTAAACGACAGTAAATTACATCCAGATGGGAGATTAAAGCTCGCTGAATAGACTGTTGCCTCGAGCGCCACCACTCCTCCTCTGTAGGAGGAAGGAGAAATCCATATTTCCTGACTACCCTCCCCTGGGTTGGGACATTACAAGTAGAGAGAAAAACCACAATAAGGCAAATACCAGCAGTATCAGTCGGCAGGTCAGTACTACTACTGCATGGATTCACTTTCAGACATCTGAACAGGAAAAATGTACAAACATGGAACAGAACTCCAGACTATAGAACTCTCTTTTCCCCCAGGGAAGGTTGAACAGTCTGTGCAGCAGTTTTTACCAAGGGACTGGAAAAACTTGTCTGGTCTGGAGTGTTTCAAAAAAAAAAAAAATCCAGGATTAAATGAAGATAATACATAAAAAATTTTAGGCAAAGTTGTGTGATAATACAGCAAAATCTCTTCTTTCTTCTACTTCACCCTTTCCTTTGCATCTTCCTCTTTCACACTCACCAACTGCATGTCTTCCCTCATCACATCTATGAACCTCCTCACTGGCGTTCCTCATTTGACATCTCCACACCTCAGCTTTTTTTTTTCCAGAAGTACCCCAGATCCCTCCTCTGCAAATCCCAAAACCATCTCAAAATCACCCCTCTCCCTTTGTCTCCAAATGTTCATGCCCACTCTAGACCTCTATGTTCATTCCTAATACTGTGCATCCCTGTCATTCCCAAGGAAAATCCAATCCAGTCAGATCTGACTCCTCCATGTCCACCTTCTGTCTTTTTTCAGCACCACAGTCAGCGATACTTGCTCCAACTGAGTTTCATTCTCCTTTTCTCCGGTACATATCGCCACCCCTCCAGAGTTGCATCAACCTGCTCCCCGCTCTTAGTACAGATCAAATGCCATCTGTAAACACCATAGTCCATGGATACTCTTGGCTGATATCCTACATCAACCTGTTCAACACAAATGCAAACAAAAAAGGGCTCAGAGCTCATCCTTGATGCAATCGCTCCTCTACCTTGAATGCATTGGTTACTACTATTGCACACCTCATCTCGGTTATCTTGCCCTCATACATACTTTGCACTGTCACATACTTCTCTGCCACTCCTGACGTCCTCAAACAGTGCTACAATTCTTCTCTTGGCACCCTGTCATAGGCTTTCTCCGTATCTACAAACACACAATGCAACCTCTCTGATCTTTGCTTTGGCTCTTCACAATCCCTCCAAGAGCAAATGCTGCATCTGTAGTCCTCTTTCTCAACATAAAACCATATTGTTGTTCACATATCTCCACCTCTCTTCTCAGGCTAGCTTCTTCTACGCTTTGTCATAACTTCATGCTGTGGTTGATCAACACCTTCTCCAGTCCTCAGACATTGTGTGACTTTCTTAAATGTTATTAAACAATAGAGCTAAAAACTCCACTGCCATCTCTCCTCAACATTTCCATGCATCCACTTGTATGCCATCTGGACCAACTGTCTTTCCACTGTTCCTTTTTGCTACGCCTTTTACTTAACATATGTACACATGCTGCTGATTGGCAAGGAATGGAGCCAGTCAAACACCATGTCAAGTGAAAAAGAAAGTGAAAGCAAAGCTCCTTGCACACAGGAGTTAGTTGACCTGCCGGTCTCCTTTAAATCTCCTATGTGGGAAAACTGTGGGTTCCCCCTGACATATCGCATCAGTGGAGAGCGAGTCATGAATCTCATGAAGACTGTGTGCTGTCGCTGTTCCGCACTCATTGGGTATGTGAATGGAAACACACTAAACATGCTGACACACCTCTGTGGGCATCTTCCAGATGTTGCAATCACCATTCACTAAAGAAAGCTAGCCTTACACATTTGCATTTGTCTTTTTGTTGTTGTTGCTTTTTTTAGTCCACTGTGCCGAACTTGTAGCGAACTGTAATGTCTAAACATGAGTCGAACCTTGACTTTTATGCTCTGTAATACCCCTAATATATATATATATATATATATATATAAAAAAAACTGTCCCGTTTGATCAGTGTATCATAAAAAGCAACGCAGCTGAAGAATACATAAAAATCCTTCAGCTGCAAACCGTTTGTTTGCAACAAACCAAATTCATTTTGCCTTGTCACGCCCCGCTGCCAACCCTGCAATACCTCTGCACCCCCCACTTTGGGAACCACTGCAGTACAGCAAACTTTGTTGTCATCAGCATGCACCAGCAAATTGTCTGGAAAATGCAAGAGCAGCACACAGCGTTTTTACAGTCTCATCTGGTAAGTAATTTCTTTTGACTTCTCCCAGCTTTTGCTTGTGGTCGTCACATCCACTTGTTGATTTGGCTACAAGCTGAAACAACAACTGGAGAGAGAGAGAGAGAGAGAGAGAGAGAGAGAGAGAGAGAAGAGCGATGGTCGAGATGGTTACAACATAAATAGAGAGACCAACCATCTTTAGCTAAAACAAAGCTTTGAATCATAGAAATAAGATGGTCTTGTGTGATTATTTCACGGTAGTTATGCCAAAAAGAAAAATAAACAGATATACCGCAGCACAATCTTCTTGCTCCTGTATTTCTGTGTTCTCACAGATATATTTCAGCAAAGCTTCCCAATGTGAGGCCCACAGGCCACGTGTCCGTCTTTCTCAACATATGTGTGGTTTTGAGGTTCCATCTATTGAAATGAGATTGCTTGTCAGTTTATTTCATTTACAACATTGAAGGCTTCAGAAGATACAAGAAATGGGAAATGTTGGACTTGTATCTACATTATGAAGATTTTGTTCATAATAAAACATTTCTTAAAGGTATACCACTGAGCTTTCTAAGATTTAAGTCGTAAAAATAATTTTCTTTTGCATAGCTATAATTTTATGTATTAGCCTTTAAATAGGGGATTCATAATATGACATTGCAAATATGATCAAAATTTACATCGTCTAGAAAGAAATGGATAAATCGTTCTCCTGATGGAAAAAAATTTCTAATGAACATGTGGCCTTGAACTACTTCCAGTAGCGACCCGTACAGTCTATTATAACATCATAGATCACGTGGGGGCTTCGTCCAGCTTGTGTGAGGGATGCTGGGAAGCACATGGCGACAGCCAATCAGAGTACAGAGCGGCCGGTGTTGTCACTGGCTGCTCTCTTGAACAAAAGGATTCAAAATGTGGAAAACATGCCGATACAGCTTATTTCTTATTATGTTTCTCATTTGTTTTGTAAAAGTTAGTGAGAAATAAACACTGCTAAATCTAACAACGCTGTTTCGGAAACCAGGTAATCACTCTGAAGTGATTTACAAGACGTCTTACAAGCGTTAGCGTGCAGGCGCCTCACACAAGGTCAAAGGTAACTTCAGGTAACCTCATGCATGTGTACGTGCACATCCTCCTACAGACAGCATTAAAAGGAAAATAAGAAATTCTTTATGGAATTCCCCCAAAGTAAATATGTTCTGAGCATTAAAATGAGCTGTAATTTTGCAACACGCTTTAAAAATAAACAGACATTATAATGATGTGATTTCAGTAGAAACTAAATTTTGCCCATTTTGTGAAACATGAATGGCCGTTTAGCTTTAATTATGAGCTGTTTTCCCCCTTATCAACATTGTCCCAAAAAAGTTTCTATTTTTTTAATTCTTAAACAGTATAACGAAAGACAAAAGCAGTTTTCCGATTTCCTTCCAAGTAAATGTGAGAAGTTATTTTGCAGAATAAGATGCACAGTTGTGATACAGATGTCAGATGTTTGACTGAGTATTGTTTTGGAGCTGCTGCTGATGTAAAGGAAGCACCTGTACCCGTGTCATCTCCTCACATGCAGAATGTAAAGAAAGCTGCCTTATTTTTGTTGCCAACAGCTGTCAAACACATGCTGCGAAAGCCAGTTATATATTTATTTTTTTGTTTAACAGAAGAAAAACTTGAATAATAAACCATTTTCGCAGGAGAGAGATTCAAAATTGATAATCTTTGATAACTGTTGGACAGTTTCATAGGCTTTGGGCTGAAATCAGACTTTTGTGATCCAAATCTGAAGAAATGAATTGTTTCTTCTAGTGGTTGGTCGAGGGTCTGTTGCATTTATGCATTTCATCTGCTTTTTAAAAAAGTAAAAATTACTAAAACAATAAAGCAGAGTTTAAATAATTAATTAATCAAATGCTGGAAAATGCAAGAGATTTTGCTCCTTTTGTGTTTTAATGTAGATTAAGTGGTTTGACACAGAGGATGGGCGCATTTTCTGCTTTTAAACAACGTGGTTTAAACAATATTATTATCTCATTGTTACCTGCATGCAGACACCTGTACACCAGCACTAACGCAACCTGAACTGTCTGTAATCTGGTTAGATTGAGATTTTATATATATATATATATATATATATATATATATATATATATATAGATCTTTGAGTTCATCTCATACAAAATGGGAGCAAAACCAAAAGTGTTGCGTTTATATTTTTGTTGAGTGTGTATATATATATATATATATATATATATATATATATATATATATATATATATAGAGAGAGAGAGAGAGAGAGAGAGAGAGAGAGAGAGCTCATTGTATCCATTAGATATGATAAACTGTCTGTAATCTGGTAAGATTAGAGATAATCTTGTTTTAATCTGTTCTACTCCAAGGGTGGACTAGTTTAAAGGGTTAGGGTTAAAGGGGTTTTAAAGTGCTTTAAATGGGGTAACAACTGATAGATATCCATTTTTGAACTGGTTTTAAACCACTCTACAGGAATGGCAAATTGGTTTTAATTGGAAAGATGTCTGTGGATAAAATGGAAATGTTTGTGACAGACTGGTTTTGAGTCGTGGTCTAAAACCAAATGGCTCTGTTGGTTAAATTTTGTCCAATTGGTAACAAGTAAACTTTTGCTGTCTCCTTCGGTTCGGACACAGTGTGACTGATATGATTTTCTTGAACAATTTTATTACATTTTAATTGATTACTCATAAAAAATCTCTTTTTTTTAATTCATTCATCAGTAACTAATAAAAGTTAGTTTTATCTCTACAATAAAGGCAGTGATTTCATAATCAGAATATGTTGTTTATTCATTTATTTTGGCCAGTCTTTTTTTCATCTTCTGAATGCATCACAGATGTAAGCACAAAATATTCACATAGAGCTGCAGCTGTCTCTCTCACACACGCACACACACACACACACACACACACACACACAAACACACCCGGAACACTCCACTAATAAAGGAGGTGCTAAGAATACGTCTGCATAAAGCGTCGAGGAATGTGATCAAAATAACCGGTGGATGGCAGTTGGACAGCCTCGGTGACGGGGGTGATCATGAGGCCATTGTTTCCGAGGGAAACCCAGGTGCTTCCACAGTCTGTCAGACTCAGAGTGTTACAGGAGAATGAACAGCTTCACACAGAGTGTGCATGTGACTGTCAAACAGGACTCAACCACATGGTTTCTCTCAGCTTCTGATTTCAGATAAAGCACATTTCAAGTCTTGCCACATAACATCATGACTAAGGCAGGAATATCTATCTATCTATCTATCTATGTATCTAGAGTCTATATTGCCACCTCTGCCATGCCACAGAACTGCTCTGGGTCCTGGAGCGCAACCACCCAAGCATACAACCAGTCCTCCTCCACCTCTCTCAAGTAACCATCTATCTGCTGCGTTCTGAGACTTTTGTATGAAGTATTAAATACATTTAAGTAAGGGTGTTCAATATTTTTGTGTTGTGGTTAAGCCACGAGCAAGACTAAATAGGACCCTAAGATGTATGGCAGCCAGGACACAAAGGGTTGAATGCAAAAAAACAAATTCCTTTAATATTCCAACTGGCAGTGAGAAACAATCATGAGCACACAGTCCCAAGTAACAAAAAAATCCAAAACTACTATCTCAGAATGCTGAGGCTACTGATGTGCTGAGGTCCTCAACACTGAGGCTCCTGTGAGCTCACAATGCTCATCTGAGCCTCCATGTCAGTCTCTCTAAGTAACCGTCTGTCTGACTGCAGCACCTTATACATCACAAAGGTCTTTCTACAGCACTTCATATGTCACCAAGTTCTTTTCACATGTAATATTAGTTGTCACAGAGGTCTTCACAGCGGGTTGTATGTCCCACAAGTCTTACTTCAGTGCTCATTATGTCACAAAGGTCTTTTCAAAGAGACCCAGTACCAAAGACAGCAAGTCATCACATGGTTGGTGTCCAAGTCTCACAGACATACAGTGGCACAGGAAGCACCACGGACTAGAAGACCTGGACCTTCATTCTCCTGCATCTTCTGATCTTAGTCTTGATCCACATCAATCCCAAACACAGACACTCCGACTCCTCACTCACATTCTCAAGTGTTGCATTCAGGGATCTATTAGAGATCACAGCAGCATCCCTGAAGGGTTAGTGAAGCATTCCTCACCAACACAGACGCTGAAGCCACTGTCTGCATAACCCTACCTGGAGACATCACTTTTTAAAATTAAGACATCCTTTGCCTTATTAAATATAGTGATATACGAGGTGTATTAGATAAGAAACCGACATTTTTATTTTTACTATATGGATTTGAATGACGTGCGATTACACCAATCATGCTTGAACCCTCGTGCACATGCGTGAGTTTTTTCACGCGTCGGTGACGTCATTTCCCTGTGGGCAGGCCTTGAGTGAGATGTGGTCCCGCCCTCTCGGCTGAATTCCTTTGTTTCACACGCTGCTCGAGATGGCGCGCGTTGCTTTATCAAAATTTTTTCTGGACCTGTGAGGAATATCCGAGTGGACACTATTCGAGAAATTTCGCTGGTTTTCGGTGAAAAGTTTAACGGCTGATGAGAGATTATGGGGTGTTTCTGTCGCTGTAAGGACTTCCCACGCAGCGGGATGTCGCGCAGCACTTCCAGGCGCCGTCGTCGGCCTGTTTCGACCTGAAAACATCCTAATTTAAGGCTTAATTCACCCAGGACGTCGTGAGAGAACAGAGAAGATTCAGAAGAGGCCGGCATGAGGACTTTATGCAGACATTCCACTGTTTAAGGACATTTTGTAATGAAAGACGTGCGCGCAAATTTGCCGAGTCGTTTCCGTGACCACTCGGCGAATCTGTGTGCGCCGCGACAGGAAAAACACCTCCGTGTTGAAAACCATTTGTAAAATTCAGGCGGCTTTTGATGGCTTTCAACAAGTGAGTAACTGAGAAATTGTTTAACAGCTTGGGCATGTTCCAACTTGTTCGTTAAGGTTTCCAACGGAGGTGTTTTTCCTGTCGCGACCCCCCGCGGTCGGGTCCGGCCCGACATGCGACTCTGCCCGCACGTTCTTTCATTACAAAATGTCCGTTAACAATGGAATGTCCGAATATACTCCTCATGCCGACTTCTTCTGAAAGTTCTCTGTTCTCTGACGACTTCCTGGATCATCAGAGCCTGAAATGTGGAAGTTTTCAACTTGAAACGGCGAGACGCTGCCACCTCGAAGTGCAGATCGCCGTCAGGCGCCGTGGGCCGTCCTTACGGCGACACTACCAGACCAAAATCTCTCATCAGCCGTTAACATTTTTACCGAAAACCAGCTGAATTTAGCGAATGGTGTCCACTCAGTTGTGCCTTACAGCTTTTGAAAAAATTTTGATCAAACAAAGCAGCAGTCTCTGAGCCATTCCTAAACAATGAAAAAATCGACGAGAGGGTGGAAAGGTTGGATACTTTTCTAATAGACCTTATATTTTTACTCTTTTATTGGAGGTTTTATGTACATACATCTCAGACGAAAGCCACTTTCTACACACTGACCACAAACACCACTGATTACGTCTTTACTGCTGTTTACAAAGGTTCACTGTTTAGCGCATCTTCTGTGGAATGAAACCACCAAACGTGTTGTCGCAGCTTACAGCAGAGACAGTGTTACATCACTGTTAGGAACAACTTCAGGAATAATTCATGTTGGAATTTATGACTGATTTTATCACACGTTTATGGAAGACAAAGATGCAAACCACCCACAGGGAAGCCTTAAATCTCTTCAGCACTCAAAGTCAACTCTGTCATCGTCTTCACAGCGCACATAAACGCCTGCATGCATCAAAGCCGCTGACGGTGGCTGTAGGCGTGACAGCGAGAAGAAAGACTTTATGAAAGAGGATTCCCGACCACATGTTCAGTGTTTGCCTTTCCAGTCTGACGGTTTACTGCGGGTGCTGACACAGAAGAGTATCACATTACAATGGAAGGCAGAGCTTTTCTTTTTGCCTCTGTGACTTCAAACCACTAATATAACCGCTGCATGTTTGCTGACGATGTAGCACATTTACCTAATCTGTTTCTCGGGTGATGATTAAAGACTGATGTGGCTGCAGTTTGCGATTTTTGTTATAGAAACGGATTGAAGGTGAATGAACAAATTTTTTAAGCGACCAAAACAATCATTGTTTATTCACAATGAGCCTCATGGAGGAACATTTTCAGAAACATCTGAAATTTTCTGCTATATTTCTCTTGGGGGGGGGGGGGGGGGGGGGTGGATGGGCTTGTATGAACACGCAACACCAGATTTAGCAAACACTTGTAATTGCATAAATGTGCAAACCTCCAAAATAGCACTCGTATATGTATATTACATCTATATCCAAATGACCAAATAAGGTTACGTTCCCCACCTATACATGTTAGAGGTGTCCACTCAGAACACTGCAATCTGTGTCACTAGAATGGCTCCTTTTTTATGCTCCAACTTATTGAAGTTGGGGGGCATTATGTTCTCACCCTGGATGGACTCTTAACTTTTTGTTAGCGCACGTTAACTAAAGAATGTTATGTCTGATTATAACCATGTCTGATTCTAACCATTTCTTGGTGGGGTATTGTGGAAAGTATGTTGGGGAAAGCCAGAGGAAGGTTACTGTCAAAAATAGCCACCAACCATTTTCCAATATGGCCGCTATGGGCGCCATCTTGATTTTTGTTTCTGCGCAGTAACTAAAGAATGCCATGTCTGATTCTAACCATTTCTTGGTGGGGTATTGTGGAAAGCTAGAAGAAGGCTACTGTCAAATATAGCCGCCATCCATTTTCTAATATGGCCACTATGGGTGCCATCTTGATTTTTGTTTCTGCGCAGTAACTAAAGAATGCCATGTCTGATTCTAACCATTTCTTGGTGGGGTATTGTGGAAAGCTAGAAGAAAGCTACTGTCAAAAATAGCTGCCATCCATTTTCCAATATGGCCACTATGGGCGCCATCTTGATTTTTGTTTCTGCGCAGTAACTAAAGAATGCCATGTCTGATTCTAACCATTTCTTGGTGGGGTATTGTGGAAAGCTAGAAGAAGGCTACTGTCAAATATAGCCGCCATCCATTTTCTAATATGGCCGCTATGGGTGCCATCTTGATTTTTGTTTCTGCGCAGTAACTAAAGAATGCCATGTCTGATTCTAACCATTTCTTGGTGGGGTATTGTGGAAAGCTAGAAGAAAGCTACTGTCAAAAATAGCTGCCATCCATTTTCCAATATGGCCGCTATGGGCGCCATCTTGATTTTTGTTTCTGCGCAGTAACTAAAGAATGCCATGTCTGATTCTAACCATTTCTTGGTGGGGTATTGTGGAAAGCTAGAAGAAGGCTACTGTCAAAAATAGCCGCTGTCCATTTCCCAGTATGGTCGCTATGGACACCATCATGATTTTTGTTTCTGCGCAATAACTAAAGAACACCATGTCTGATTATAACCATTTCTTGGTGGTGTATTGGGGAAAGCTAGAAGGAGTATCCTTCGGAAAATGAGGATGAGAGCACCACATATTTAATCTTTCACAAACCTTTTAAAGCACCAGCATTTCACTATAGAAATAATTTACATTCTTCATTATCACCTCTGCTATAAAACCCTTCACTAACTTAATATATGAGCGGGGACATATCTCACACTTTGCGTTGAGCTTATTTTTTTTAATGAAGCAGTTAGAAATTGTGTAGTTGTGAGACATGGGCACCAACCAATGATCTAAGGCTGGATGTGTTTGGTACTAGAGCTCTTTGGAAGATCCGTTGGTACCACTGGAATTTTAGTGAGATTCAGATGAGTATCACTTTACGTATAAGGTAACATCAGTTACGTCACTTTTTTTAATCATGTTCTGCATTCTTCTGGTTCTGATCCAGTACGTAGGTGCCCCAGTGTTGAGGACCTCAGAAAGGAAGGCCATGTTTCACCTGACTGTAACAGGCAGATGGTTACTTTTAAGAAGTGGGGATGGACCAGGTAGTTGCCATCCAGGACCCAGGGTGGTTCTGTAGTGTCATGGAAGTGGGCACCAGCATGTGCTGCAAGACCTGAAGAGCAACTTTACGTCCCACTATCAGAGGGACACAGAAGAACGTCTGTAATTGCTAACAGCATAAAGAGTGGTAGAGGGGGAGAGTATTTAATATCATTTCATATCACCTAGGGTCCGATGGTCAACTGATCAAACGTCTCCCCCATTGCGGGGGGGGGGGGAAGGGGTGCATTACCCATGTGGAGTGCTTGGAATGAACCATCTGATTCTTGCATATATTTCTCTACTATTGCACTAGTAAAGGAATATCTTATCATAACCTAAATTAAAGATATCATGAGGCTATAGGAAGAAATGTGGAATTATACTACATTCAAAACTGTAGAAAGTAATCAAGATAATGTCAGGAGATAATGTCAGTTATGACAGGGAATTTGTGGATTTGCATCACCAAGTACATACAGTTTAAATCTTGTGCCAAGTCAACTGTGATGACCCCGAGAAGCTAACAGAAATGAGTTTAATGGTTATTTTTCCTAATTTATTTACTGCCATTACATTCTTAGAACATCCTGCATACCCACTCTTGAGTTGGCTAATAAAGGGAAACCCTGACAGAAGGCATCCTACTAAAGATCAGGGACAATTGCAGAATGCCGTGCATGCATAGCTGTGGAATGTGTTTTTGGAAGGTTGAGGGGAAGAAGATGGATGTCAGCATCCCAAGGGTCTGCACTACTGTGAGCAGCTGCTGTCAATTGTACAACTTGTTTGAGTCTAAGCAGATGAGTTTATGAGCAAGTGGATGAGCCAGCAGAATTAAAGAAACCAGAGATTCCAGCATCTCATGAGAGAAGAACAGAGCAATGGTATGTTAGATGCATACTCGCTAACTCAGTGCAGGCATTTTTGGAAGGATGAGGTTTAGAAGCCAGCAGAACTGAAGGGACCACACATTCCAGTTCTTAGGGCCCTGTCCCACTGGCGTTTAGGAGGATTTAGATATGGATTGCGCACAAAATTGGCCCATATTCGCCAAACATCTGCAATATCCGTGTAACATGCCTGTATGAGCTGGCCATCATCCGAACACGTCCGTGATCATCCACAGAGGCATGCATGTCCGCAGCCAGGATTTTTGAGCTGCTCAAAAATCTGGATGCGGATGGCATCTGCCTTACATACTTCATATATACTCAATTCATACACAATACATACTCACTCTATGCGCTGTATATCTGCCGTTAACCGCTGATATCCGCAACTGACAGGGATTTGCGGCTTGGCAGCGGACTGGGACAGTGTGTAAAACAGATATATATCGTGCCCATCATGTCCACATCACGAATTAAAATATGTTGTAGCGAATACATACAAATTGGCCACAAATAAAGCATTTTTATTACATCTGCTTTGCAGCTGATTTGCGGACAATCTGTGAATGCATAACAAACACATCACGTGAACCCAAAGTACTATATGTGGCAGAAAGTGACATACTTGCCAGTCAGTGCCGGTTGGGCTGTGTAGATCCACAAAGACGTAGCTGCTGCAATCCAGGACTTTTATTTAACACCAACAAAAGGAAGAGTTGCTGTTCACCCACAACTCATGCTGAAGTCTGTTTTCTGTGACACTCTCAAAAAAACAAAACAAAACACTGTCTCACAACCAGAGCGGCTTCCCCCCTCCTGCTCCCCAAACTCATGATTGCAAAAATAATTTGCAAAAATCTAAAAAAACAAACAAAACAAACTTTTTCACATTGTCATTTTGGGGTAATGTGTGTTGAATTTTGAGAAAAAAAACCAATTTTATCCATTTTGGACTAAGGCTGTAACATAACAAAATGTGGGAAAAGTGAAGCTCTGTGAATACTTTCCAGATGCACTGTACACTGTTTATGAGACTTTTGTGCCTTTTTACTTTATTAGCCCTGAGAGAATGGCTTCATCTCTACAGTTACTCTCTCACATGTAGCTTCAAGTTGTCTATTAGTTTCACATTTTAAAAATTTGTTTGTTTGCACGCTGCAGAGGCGTGCAACAAACAGGTGGTTTGACCACCTCTCACACAGACAAGGTTGGGTAGGATTACTTTGAAATGTAATCCAAAAGTAATCAGATTACAAGTAATCCAAATGTATGTACATACATACATGTAATCCACATGTATTCTTTCAAAGTAATCCTACCCAACCTTGCACACAGACACAAACAGATGTGTCCCGTCTTACTGATTTTGGAGTTTATTTAAAATCTTAACTCTTCTCCAACCCACCGGGAGTTAATGCAGCACCCTCCGCACTCCTTCTTCCCACGGCTTTGCCTCCAGGAGACTTTCAGCAATTGTTTTTTTCAAATATTCCATGTTTTACAAAATGAAACACATGTTTATTTATTAAACAAAACCTCCTTGGCGAAGTGGCTACATTTCCCATTAACTTCCGCAGGATTATTTGAACTGATAACCTTGGAATTTGCAGTTGTTTAGAAATGGCTCCAAGAGACATTCCTGATGTGTAAATCTGTGATCCTCTTTCTCTGCTCTGCACTGAGCTCCTTGGACTTACTTGTTGTAGTGTTCTGTTCAGTCCAGTAAGTGTTGTCAAATCAACTCTATTTTATTTTTAAAAAATTGGCACAGAGAAGCTCCCAGCTGGAGCCACTTATGATCATTAATAGGAAGTTAAGAAGCGATGGCATGCCAAAGGCAATTTGGAACTTTCATCACCAGTGAAATAATATAATATGGCCAAATTCTTAGATTTATTTATTTTATTTTTTTTTATTAAAGATGCATGTTGTACCATTAGTTAAATCATTCCATGATGTTCACAGCCATAAATGGGTCAGGTGTGAGAGCATGCACTTGAGCCAGACACTGCTGCATTCACCACCAAATGGAAATACCCTGGGTCCTGGGTGGCAACCACTCAGGCAGACAACCGATTAATCCCTCATTCTTGAAAGTAACCACTGATCTGCCACAGCCAAGTGAAGCTGTTGGGGTCCTCAACACTGAAGCCAAGATGTTGCACCTGACATTCCCTCACAACACAAATGATACTCCTCATCTTTGTCACCCTAAGTAAATGTTAGTTTGACAAAGTCATTCCTGTGGTACCCAAGCATCCTAAAATAAAACCTAGTACCAAATACATTCATTGTCACTGCAGGTTGCTGGTTTGCATCCAGACTTCCACCCCAATCTCATTAATGAGAAAATCGGCCCAATTTTGTAAAATCATAGTCAACATTTGTTGCAGTTTTTATATATGATACTATGTTATATCAGCTATATAAGATTGTAACTGATTATTTCTGATTACGCCTGAATACGTGTGATTTCCATTATACGATTGTTTTTGCGCGTGCGCCACCGTGTGTGCAGAATGCTTCTTCCATATTTTTGCTACACTTTTCCACAAAGCTAAGATTTAAAGCTAAAAGGCTTCTGTTCAGAGAGCAGTCGGTCCCGATTCCTGCAGTTTGCACCCAGCTGTCCATGTTCACTTACTTTTGCACACAGTTACCCCTGATCTGCACCGACTAAAATTATTATTCCATGGGTGACAATGAGTGGTGGATCTGAAAAGGACCTTTTATGTCTGCAATTGTCAGAATCCAAAACCACTGCTTCAGCTTGACAGAATAGTGATCCGTTTTCTAGCATCCAGTCCATTTCCTTGCCAAAGAGTCCTTGGCTTTTCTAAAAGCATTCTTGAGGTGTTTGATTTTGCCTTGATTGACTCCAGCACTTTTTATTCTTCCCATTTCTGTTGTACTGACTCAGTGCCCTGAGTGGAAATTGGACAGAGTTCACTGTACAAGAATCCACTTCGCCTGTTTTTGTTGCCTGCTGCCACACTTAAACACGATGCCACTGGTGTGTGAATGAACATACTTCTGATTACGTAGAGGATATAAGTTGTGTCAGCTGTCCTTTAGGGCCTCTTCACACATAGTACAATTAAGTACAAATCAGGGCGAATCACAGCGCAACAGCTTGTATGCGCGAACCACGAAAACATTGTGCCGATGGGCAGGCGTGAGCGATCCCGCTGCGACGGTTTTGTGCATGAAACCGTCACAGCGGGAACACAATGCGAACAGCTGGAGCATGGGTAACCACATCGCACAGCTGCTATGAAAAAAATAAATAAATACATGCCACCCATGGGATTCGAACTTGCAATTTACAAAAGCTCTGACTGCCAGTCAGAAACTTTACCAGTACACTACCATCACTGTCCTGTAAACAGTGCAGAAAAATGCCTGAAATCAACAAGGAAATGGATGTATTTAAAAAATAAAGCCACACTCCATAAAAAAACAGCATTTTATTGAATCCCTCTTATCAAGCAGACAATACAAGTATGAACTGTCTGTTCCTCTGTAGATGACCCATGGTCACAGACATACAGTCATGAAATGACATGAATGAAGCAGGGCGCTCTCATCATGTCCACATCTACTGGCATGGCATGTCCAGCCAGACCCGCGTGCATGTCCTACCCGACATGCATGTCTTGTGGACGGCACTCCACAGGACAGACACCACGTCATGCGGAACAGAGCTCACGTGGGTGACGTGACATTCAGATCGCCCACTGTGTGTTATAGTCTGACAGACCATATCACCTGGGGCAGCCTGTCAATGTGCGCACTGTGCGCTCGCTCGCTGCAGCCTGTCGCAATGGCAATATATGTTTTTATGCATGTAAATGTGAGGACAGCAAGCAGACACACATGCGTCACAATGGACAGTTGTAAGTTCATGTCCGTCCAAGCACGGTATGTGTTCTCCAGCTGGGACGTCCAGAACCAGAGATCTCAACAGTGGTGGCTGTTGGCGGCCACACCCCCGGTCCGCCTAGCGCACACCCCAATGTGTCCCTGTGTTTCTGTATTATGTGAGCTGTCAGTGAGTCTTTGGTCAGCAGCTATCAGGCGTCTCGCTGTGTTGTGTGCGCTCAGACCTGCCTGTCTGGCCCCCATGTGATCATATCTGTGCAGCAAACATATCAGCATTTTATGCAAGCGTGCCCACCCCCCGGCATGCCACGTGTTGGGGGAGCGGGGGGGAGGGCGCGAACCACACATACGCCACGTGTTTCAGGGGAGAGTGGGGGGAGTACGACACACGTGCAATACACATGCAGGTCACATGTGTGGCTTTTCGCAAAGCCAATGACTGTTTTTGTGCTAACAGCATGAATGGACACACATTTTCTAAGTGCCAAGTGAGCGGTGTTAGATGTTCGTGTGTTTCACCTGGAATTTGGCCGACACCTGCTGTGAAAGGGCTCAAATGGGCTCTCACAGGGCACACTCTGTCTTTCAACCACTGGTGTGTGCAAATAGTTGTAGCAACAGGTGTACGAGGCATTGGAGGCAGCTCCTTCGTGTGCTAGTCGACTTAAATCGTGTTATGTGTGAAGGGGCAACCCTGACTATCTCCGAATGTCACCTAAGGAGTCGAGTCCCAGTCCGTCCTCACTGAGACTTGGGTGCATTCATGTCTGTACTGTCTGCCCGTGCACGCATCATTCTAGATGCATGTTAATACCAGCTTCATACATGACAAAAGAGCCAAATGAACCAATCTCAAAAGAAAACACTTCAGTAAAATGAAGCATTTTCACCTTCACTAGCTACAGAAACAGAATCCAGACTCTTCTTTTTTTTAGTCGGTTTTGCTCTCGCAATGAAATGGCAAGTTCAAGATTAAAAGACGGACTTGCGCATTCCTCCTTAGATACTACAAATCACTCTTTAAATAAAGTGAAATAACACTCCCACTTTGACAAAATGACCTCCAACTTAAGCTGCTGAATGTCAGAACTGTGCTGTTTATTCACTGTCAGTCTTCAGCAGGGGGACATTTAACCTGCTCCGTATCGTGGGCCCTGGATTGTGTCACTCCTGTTTGGACTAAGCAGGCCGTGAGCTGATTAGGAGGATTAGAGGAGATGTGGTGATCCCATGCCGCTCCCACTCATTCTCAGCAAAGCAACAGCTGCTAAGTCTCCGGCTAAAGAGGCTCTGCGTTGTCCAACCTCAAGAGCTGGACAGAGACAGTCTTGTGCATGTGGACCGTTTGGACTCTGTGGCGATGCCAGTGTATGGACACGGTGGCGGTCTGGTTCTACACTGAACATGAGAGGCATCAGCGGTGGAGTGCCAGGCCTCAGCCACCTTGAGCTTATTGTTGTTATTAGGGGAGATGGGGGCATGGGTAACATTGGCATCCCCCCCCCCCCCCCCCACCCACCACCACTGCTCCTGTGCTATGGTTACACATGTCCGCTGTGCAGCAATAACAATAACAAATGATATACAAACAACATTTGTTATTGTTGTTGTTGTTAGGGGAGGTGGGCAGCCAGTCTGCTCTGCGTATGCCTGATTACATCAGATCTCAGACACTAAGCAGGATAGGTCCTGATTAGGACTTGGATGGGAAACCTGTTTCTCCAGGTAAAATGTGAGTTGAATCAAGAAGTTGATCCGGTGTAAAACCTGTGCCAAATCCCAATACAGACCTGTCCTCTGTGGCAACCCTGATAAAAAATAGGGGCAGCCAAAAGACAAAGAAGTTATTAGAGCAGAGAAACACCTCTGTGTTGATAACCATTCGTAAAATTCAGGCGGCTTTCGATGGTTTTCAGTTGAGTGACTATCCGAGAAACTGTTTAACAGCTGGGCATGTTCAAACTTGTCCTGTAAGGCTTCCAACGGAGGTGTTTCTCTGTGGCGCCGGGCCATGAGAGGTTGCCTGCCGACGTGCGAATCCGTCCGCACGTCTTTCATTACAAAATCTCCTTTAACAGTGGAATGTCCGGATAAACTGCTGATCCCGACCTCTTCTGAAACTTCTCTGTTCTCTCACGACGTCCTGGGTCAACAGAGGCTTAAATTTGGAAGTTTTCAGCTCGAAACAGGCTGACAACGGCGGCTCAGAGCGCGGCGCACCCTCCGGCTCCGTGGGTTGTCCTTAAAGCGACAGTAACACTCCATAATCTCTCATCAGCACTTAAAATTTTCACCGAAAACCAGCTGAATTTCTCGAATGGTGTCCACTCGGATGTGCCTCACAGTTTCTGAAAAAAGTTTGATCAAGCAAAGCGGCAGTCTCTGAGCCATTCCTGAACAATGAAAAAATAGACGGGAGGGGTGGACCACTCCTCACTCAAAGCCTGCCCACAGGCGAATGACGCAACCAACAGGCGTGAAAAAACTCTCGCATGCCCACGAGGGTTTAAGCTTGTCTGATGTAATCGCACGTGATTCAAATCCATATAGTTTTTGAAAAAAATAATAAGGTCGGATACTTTTCTAATAGACCTCGTATATATATATTGCTACTTTGGATCAACTTATAAAAACTGATGTAATTTGTTACAGCTAAATTTTTTTTTAGTTTCTCACAATGTATATTTATAATTTTGTAAAGTGATTCCAGCAGATTTAATCTGGAAACCACAATTTTCTATTAGACCAATGTAAATAAGTACTTTGAATGAAGTGCACTGTGTTTCACTTTTTTCAGTGTACATTTCCTGTCTGAAAACTACTACATAGATAAAGTGTATTATTATTATTATCGGTGTATTTTTGTTATCGGGGTACACTTGGGACAGACAAAACACTGAGTCACTATCAGTGACACTTGCCCCAGTCTCCCCTCATGATAACTTTTTTAAAATTTATATTGCATTTTTTAAATTCATGTACAAGCATGTTGTACTACATTTCCTCTCTGAGGTGGTCTTGGTGGCCACCATCTAGACTTGACATGAAAGAAACTAACAAACACACTTATTTCAAGTTCCAACTTCAACCACACCTGCTCTTAATTTTCGTCATGCAGTTATAACATTGAACTTATAAGTCCTTCTCGTTGAAAGGAGCCAGCTGTCATGGTTCGGGCATCTGGTAAGGATGTCTCCTGGGCGCCTTCCTAGAGTGGTGTTCCAAGCATGTCCAGCTGGAAGGAGACTCCGGGGAAGACCCAGGACTAGGTGGAGAGATTATATCTCCACACTGGACTGGGAATGCCTTGGGATTCCCCAGTCGGAGGTGGTTAATGTGGCCCTGGAAAGGGAAGTTTGGGGAAGTCCCCTGCTGGAGCTGTTGCCCCTACGACCTGATCCAGGATAAGTGGTTGAAAATGTATGTATGTATGTATGTATATACATACATCTTAGTGTTCTTTATAACAAGTACTGAGAAGTCCAGCAGGAAGCAGACGAGGTATATGTCAGCAAAAATAAACTAACTTCCATTTCTGGAGCCTGCTTTGTCATGAGTTATGGGGGTGGGGTGGGGTCATTATCCCATGCAGTGCTCACTTTACGAGAAACCAGGTACATCCTGGACAGATGGACAGTCTATTGCAGGAGACAGACAAACTTATTCATACTCTCAATCACACAGTCGATTTTAGATTCACCAAACCTGCATTTTCTTGGAAGTGGGATGAAGCCCTCTAAACAAACGTGTTTGTTCATGTTGAGCATCAAAGTTAGCCAGTATTTAATCAATTTGTCCTCATTATATGCCTTTTCAATTTGGTGACTTACACAATCATAGCATTTATTGTTTTAGAGTTATTGTCTGTCTGTCTATCTATCTAGTCTCTGCATTTTACAAGGTACCTTTCTGGTAATAATGATAATAATGATGATGATAATAATATAGGCCAGGGGCGTCCAACCCTGTTCCTGGAGAGCACTTGCCATTCATGTTTTCCAAATCTACCTGCTCAAGTCAAACCTGATTTTTTTTTTCTCCACTTGATAGAGTTTATGACTTTGAAGTGGAACAGGGAGCATTAGAAAACACGCAGGGCAGGTGCTCCCCAGGGGCAAGGTTGGAGACCCCTGATATAAACCATTTGTATTGTTGTTACTGGGGTAGGTTGGGGACAGGTTAAACCTTGGACACTTCAAAATCAACATCAAAGACTGTTCTTTGTTCATTTTAATGAGTGTTTAGCTAGTGTAGTCAAATATTATTTCATACATCTCTTAGTAAACAGCATAATAAATGTTATTTCACTTAAATCAATAGAGTGATCAGTTATGATAGATCTAGTTACATTATTAAAATAATTCTTAATCAAATTTTAAAGCTTATCTTATACTTCCTTTTATTGTCACAAAGTACCCCAAGAAATGTACCTTAAGTATTAACAATGTAACACCTTTAATTGGACTTTTCTGATAACATACAGATTTGTCTTATTTACAGTCAACAAATTCAGATATTTTGCATCAGAATGGCTCACAGCATATTCACTCAAATACTGAAACTGAGCTTTGAGTTGCAGGTGCTGAAGCAAAATTTGTTACAGTTGCCCCGGTCTCCCCTATTATCGTTATTTAATATCGTTTATTACAATTGGGGACATTAGTGATTTAAAAAGATTAAAATGCAGAAATGGACAGAGGTGTCTGTATAAGTCACGAATAATAAAGAGAACAGTGATGCATCATTTGTTTTAGAATGTGGTTTATGTAATGAATGAGCTTCTGATTGGCTCTGAGTGAAATCGAACGCGTCACATCAGCTACTGTGCCGATTTGCGCTGAATCAGACCGGGTTGTGTGGGCATGACGGGATTGGTGTGTAAGAACACTTTTCAAATGTGTAATTCGTGGGATTGAAGCTCTTACCTGCAGAGGTGAGAGCAGCAGCTGAAGCGCCACCGCCAGCTGAGCGACAAAAGCGACTTTCATTTCTGCGAGCGCACAGCGACGCGCGCCAAAACAATCCAAGGAAAAGTTCAACAGCGCCCAGAGAAAAAGATGCTGACTGGGAACTTCCAAGTCATCTGCTTCCTGCTTCGTGAAAAGCTGAGAATGAGCGCGGTCACGTAGCTCCTCTGCGGGAATGTGACTTTAAAAAAGCGTGTGCGCGTGTGTATGATGCGTAAAGGTCCCGGAGTGTCAAAAAACGCCGGTGGCCACCGCGCACGCAAATTTGGAGTAAATGTGCATGTTTTAAATGTGAGGACGGGGGAAAAATGCAGAACGCCGGGTTCTGGTGGTGCGGGGATCCGCTTCGGTGCGTGCGTAAAGTTGCGCAGACAGTTTGTCGGCTCGGTTTTCGGCCCCGGTCTGAGCTCTGGTAGCACACACTTGTCTCTAATTGTACCACACAGGCTGGTCATTTAAATCTCCTCCCCTTCTTTGCTATTCTGGATCATGTGTCTCAAAAAGGCCTTGGTCTTATTTATTTATTTATTTGCTTTTCGCATTTATTTATTTATTTTTGATGCAACATAACATTGGAAATGTGATGCTCCACAGGCTTGTGACACTGATAATAATATCTAAATAGACGCATTTGTGCGTAATTTTAACATGTGGCCTGGCTTTTGTTTTATTGGTGACCTTGAATTGCTGTTTTACAAATGCAGCATTCACATTTTCAGATGAAGTGATATGAATCAAATTGTCAGATCTGATGGTTTCGTCTAAACAGTTCATATTCATGTTTACAAGTGACTTCTTGTGTATGACACAAACAGATGATGTACAAATTATATCTGAATCTGATCAGACACAGATCATGCAAAGTAACAGATCTAAGAGTTCATCAATGCACGTGGCAGGTTTTTTTTTTTTTTAATGTTAACATATTTGTTAGTGAGTGCTTCACTAATCCATCCACCTGGCTGGTGCAGCATATCAAAATGCTGATTAAACAGCATGATTATTGCACAGGTTTGGCTTGGACTGGTCACAGTAATGACATTTAGATTTTTGTTCAGGATAAATGTGACCTGTCTAAACAGAGACCCAAATCAAATTCAAATTCAAATTTATTCATTTATATAGCGCCAATTCACGACAAACTGGTCTCAAGGCGCTTCACACAACATAAAACAACAAAAAAACTGAATTAAAAATTTAAAACACAATAAAAAGATGACCATAAAAGAATACAAGAATAAAAACACGTCATAACACTAATGATAAAACAAGGAAAACAAATGAGTCTTTAAACGTGACTTAAAAGTCTCCACAGTATCAGACTGCCGAATGTGTGCCAGGAGACTGTTCCACAGAGCTGGGGCACGGTAGGAGAAAGCTCTGTGACCGGCAGACTTTTTATTTACTCTGGGAACACACAGAAGTCCTGCACACTGAGAACGCAGGGCCCAGGCTGGTACATAGGGGCTTACCATGTCAGCCAGATAGGGAGGTGCAAGTCCATGAACAATTTTATAAACTAATAACAGTACTTTATAATCCGATCTTGCAGCAACTGGAAGCCAGTGCAGGGACGCCAAAACGGGCGTAATGTGGTCAAACTTTCTGCTTTGCGTCAAAAGTCTGGCAGCAGCATTTTGAACCAGTTGAAGACCCCTAATCCTGGACTGTGGTAAGCCAGAAAATAGAGCATTACAATAGTCCAATCTAGAAGAGACAAATCAAATCAAAGTCTCAGCATCACCCATAGACAGGATGGGATGAATCTTCGCTATATTTCGCAAATGGAAGAAAGCAGTCCTCATAATGTCTCTAATGTGGAGATCAAAGGACAATGTAGGATCAAAAATTACTCCAAGGTTCCTCACTTTATCTGTATGATGTATAACACATGAACCTAAGCTAAGTGCTAGCTGATCAAATTGATGCCGATACCTCGCTGGACCAGGAACCATAACTTCTGTTGTGTGGGCCGCTGAAGAGGAGGTACTGTTGGCCCACCACCACCAGATGGCGCCCTGCTTGGAGTGCGGGCTTCAAGCACGAGAGTCAGAACTACTGGAGTGACAGCTGTCACACATCAACTTCATTCTCCATAAAAGCCGGACTGCAACTCCACCTCCCCGCCGAGAAATCAGCTACCGTTCAGGTAATCGTTCTCTGCTGTAATTTTCTGAGTGTTTGAACATTGTTCTGTGTGCAGCCGTTTTTCCTGTGGATACAGTCTGAAGCTGGATTGGTGGATTGTGTGAGCGCGCCGTCTTCGCCTCTCACTCCTTCCAGGGAAGAGACTGACAGGAGCTGCACGGGTGATTCTGTATCTGGAGGTGGAAGTTTTCCCTTCTGGAGGAATCAAGCACCGTAAGATTGCTGGGTGTGTGTTCACACACCCACCACTAACTGTTTCTGTTTCTGCCAGCAGTACCGGGTCTGACTGCTGAAGACAGTGGCCACCTGGAGTGCAGGGCTTGGCGGCTCCGGTGTTCTTCAGATCCGTTGGTGGTGGAGGCTGTGTGGGATCCGGTTCTTCTCTCGCCAGACGTCTTCTATCTTCGAGCCTGCCCACACGTCACCTTGTGTATAATTGACAATCCACAATATTGTTATTGTCTGTATTTCGTTGTGCGATTCACAACATTAAATTGTTACTTTTTGGCTTATCCATTGTCCGTTCATTAACGCCCCCTGTTGTGGGTCCGTGTCACGACACCTTCCCAACAGGATTTCTCGGCCAGCGTCATGGATCCCGAGGGGCGTCAACCAGAGCTTGAACAGCCAATGGAAGAGCGAGGTGCACAGGCGCCAGCAGGAGGCGTGTTAGGTGAGCTGCAGCAAATTCTAACCGCTTTCACTGCTCGGTTGGATTTGGTAACCGAGCAGAACGTTATTCTCAATCGGAGGATGGAGGCTCTCACCGCCAGGGTGGAGGCGCGCGATCAAAGCGCTGCTGCAGCACCTCCTCCTGATGGTCCCATGTCAGACACAGACGTTCCACTGGTCGTTCAACGATCCCCCCCACCATCCCCTGAAGCATACATAAGCCCTCCGGAGCTGTACGGAGGTTGTGTCGAGACGAGCGCGGACTTCCTAATGCAGTGTTAGCTCGTCTTTGCACAGCATCCCGTCATGTACGCATCAGACGCTAGCCGGGTGGCTTATGTCATTAATCTGCTTTGAGGAGAGGCACGCGCCTGGGCTACGGCGCTCTGGGAGCAGAACTCACGGCTCCTAACGTCATATGCTGGGTTTGTAAGGGAGTTCAAACAGGTTTTTGATCATCCCAACAGAGGCGAGACCGCTTCGTGCGTGCTACTGTCAATGAGACAGGGGCGCTGGAGTGCAGCCGAGTATGCAGTCGACTTCCGCATCGCGGCTGCGAGGTCCGGCTGGAATACCGTTGCACTCCGCGCCGCCTTCGTAAAGGGACTGTCTCCGGTCCTAAAGGAGCATCTGCTGGCTAAGGAGGAGCCGCGGGATTTTGACGGGCTTGTCGACCTGGTTATACGCTTAGATAACCGCTTAGAGGAACACCGTCGGGAGCAGGGCGGGGGGCGTGACCGGGCACGAGCCGTCCCTCTTCCTTCCGGGTCCGAAAGGGTGCCGTCGTCCCCACGCTCCACAGCCAGAGGGCCCCGTGTGGCAACAGCTCCCCCTGCTGACGAAGCTATGGACACGAGCAGGGCCAAAGTGAAACCCAATGACAGACAAAGGAGGCTGGCCTGTGGGGAGTGTTTTTCCTGTGGCTCTAGCGGTCATATACAGAGGAACTGCCCCAAACGGTCAAACTACAATGCCCGTCCTTAGGAACTGGGCTAAGGGTGGGCCATAACACACACGCGGGGAAGCCCCATAAATCTGCACGAATCCCAGTCATGATCCTCAGCGAGGAGTTAACCCTTCATGCCCCAGCACTTGTAGACACGGGGTCGGAAGGGAATCTGCTGGACAGCAGATGGGCAAAGGAAGTAGGGCTCCCTCTGGTGGCTCTGCCTTCATCTTTGAAGGTACGGGCACTAGATGGCACCCTTCTTCCATTAATCACACACCAGACACAGCCCGTGACATTGGTTGTGTCTGGGAATCACAGGGAGGAGATTGTGTTTTATGTAACACCTTCTACCTCCCGAGTGATTTTGGGTTTTCCATGGGTGTTAAAACACAATCCCCGGATTGATTGGCTATCTGGGGTTGTGACGCAGTGGAGCGAAACCTGCCACCGGGAATGTTTAGGATCCTCGGTTCCACCCGGTGTGACAGCTAAAGAGGAGGTCAAAGTCCCCCCCAATCTGACGCCGGTGCCAGAGGACTACCACGATCTTGCTGACGTCTTCAGCAAAGATCTGGCGCTCGCCCTTCCCCCGCACCGACCGTACGATTGCGCCATCGATTTGATCCCGGGCGCTGAGTATCCATCCAGCAGGCTGTACAACCTCTCACGTCCGGAACGCGAATCAATGGAGACCTACATCCGGGACTCCTTAGCTGCCGGGTTGATCCGGAACTCCACCTCCCCGATGGGCGCAGGTTTCTTTTTTGTGGGTAAGAAGGACGGCGGACTCCGTCCATGCATCGATTACAGAGGGCTGAACGAGATTACGGTTCGCAATCGATACCCATTACCTCTGTTGGATTCGGTGTTCACGCCCCTGCATGGAGCCCAAATATTCACCAAACTCGATCTTAGGAATGCGTACCACCTGGTTCGGATCCGGAAGGGAGACGAGTGGAAGACAGCATTTAACACTCCCTTAGGTCACTTTGAGTACCTGGTCATGCCGTTCGGCCTCACAAATGCCCCCGCGACGTTCCAAGCGTTGGTTAATGACGTCTTGCGGGACTTCCTGCATCGGTTTGTCTTCATATATCTAGACGACATACTCATCTTTTCTCCGGACCCTGAGACTCATGTCCAGCATGTACATCAGGTCCTGCAGCGGTTGTTGGAGAACCGGCTGTTTGTGAAGGGCGAGAAGTGCGAGTTCCACCGCACTTCTTTGTCCTTCCTGGAGTTCATCATCTCCTTCAACTCCGTCGCCCCTGATCCGAGATTGGCCCTGTTGTGAAAGTGTAGTGACACGGACCCACAACAGGGCAGGTATGCAGGGGCCGGGGACCGCCGGCGGTCTGCATGGGCCTTGGCCCTCGTCCGGGCCTTCAACAAGGCAGAACGGGCGGTGCGCCACACCCAACGGCACTTCCGAAGGTGGGCCCGGACCGAGGGCACACCGACCTCTCCCTCCACCACGGGAAATAATGGGGGCTGGTACCCCAAACACACTTCAAACGGGGAGAGGCCGGTGGCAGAAGACACCTGGCTGTTATGTGCACACTCGATCCAGGCCAGGTGGTTGCTCCAGGCCATCGGGTGCGCGGATGTCACACAGCAGAGGGTCTGTTCCAACTCCTGGTTGGCCCGCTCTGCCTGTCCGTTCGTCTGTGGGTGGTACCCGGACGAGAGGCTCACGGTGGCCCCCAGTTCTCTGCAGAAACTCCTCCAGACTTGAGAGGAAAACTGGTGACCACAATCCGAGACGTCAGTAGGTATCCCATGCAGACAGACGACGTGGTGGACCAGGAGGTCCGCTGTCTCCTGGGCCGTAGGGAGCTTCAGGAGGGCCACGAAGTGGGCCGCCTTGGAGAATCGGTCCACTATCGTGAGGATGGTGGTGTTGCCCTGGGACGGTGGGAGGCCCGTGACAAAGTCCAGGCCGATGTGGGACCAGGGGCGATGAGGCACAGGAAGCGGTTGGAGCAGCCCTTGGGACCTCCTGTGGTCAGCCTTGCCCCTGGCGCAGGTGGTGCAGGCCTGGATGTACTCCCGGACGTCGGCCTCCATAGACGCCCACCAGAAGCGCTGCCGGACAACTGCCACGGTCCTTTGCACCCCCGGATGACAGGAGAGCTTGGAACCGTGGCAGAAGTCTAGGACCGCAGCCCTGGCCTCTGGTGGGACGTATAGTCTGTCCTTCGGTCCAGTTCCCAGGTCCGGGCTCCGTGCCAGGGCCTCCCGGACGGTCTTCTCCACGTCCCAGGTGAGGGTGGCCACGATAGTGGACTCGGGAAGGATGGGCTCCGGTGGATCCGACAGCGCAGTTTTGACTTCGTCTTCATGTACCCGGGACAAGGCATCCAATCTCTGGTTCTTGGTCCCGGGGCGATAGGTGATCCGGAAGTCAAAACGCCCGAAGAACAGTGACCAGCGGGCTTGCCTGGGGTTCAGCCGCCTGGCCGTCCTGATATACTCCAGGTTCCGATGGTCAGTGAAAACCGTGAACGGCACAGACGCTCCCTCCAACAGGTGTCTCCACTCCTCAAGAGCCTCTTTCACCGCAAGGAGTTCTCGATTGCCGACGTCATAGTTCCATTCAGCTGGGGTCAACCTGCGAGAAAAGTAGGCACACGGGTGAAGAACCTTATCGGTCTCTCCGCTCTGGGATAGCACGGCTCCTATCCCTGAGTCAGAGGCGTCCACTTCAACCACAAACTGGCGGCTAGGGTCGGGCTGCACCAAAACTGGCGCAGTAGAGAACCGTCGTTTCAACTCCTTGAACGCGGCTTTGCACCAATCCGACCAGGTGAAGGGGACTTTTGGAGAGGTCAGGGAGGTCAGGGGGCTAACTACCTGACTATAGCCCTTAATAAACCTCCTATAGAAATTTGCGAAGCCGAGGAACTGTTGCAGCTTCCTACGGCTTGTTGGTTGGGGCCAATCTCTCACCGCCGCAACCTTGGCCGGATCAGGGGCGACGGAGTTAGAGGAGATGATAAACCCCAGGAAGGACAAAGAAGTGCGGTGAAACTCGCACTTCTCGCCCTTCACAAACAACCGGTTCTCCAACAACCGCTGCAGGACCTGATGTACATGCTGGACATGAGTCTCAGGATCCGGAGAAAAGATGAGTATATCGTCCAGATATACGAAGACGAATCGGTGCAGGAAGTCCCGCAAGACGTCGTTAACCAAGGCTTGGAACGTCACGGGGGCGTTGGTGAGGCCGAACGGCATGACCAGGTACTCAAAATGACCTAATGTGGTGTTAAATGCAGTCTTCCACTCGTCTCCCTTCCGGACCTGAACCAGGTGATATGCATTCCTAAGATCCAACTTTGTGAAGATTTTGGCTCCATGCAGGGGGGTGAACACGGAATCTAACAACGGCAACGGGAATCGGTTGCGAACCGTAATCTCATTCAGCCCCCTGTAATCAATGCATGGACGGAGTCCGCCATCTTTCTTGCCCACAAAAAAGAAACCTGCACCCATCGGGGAGGTGGAATTCCGGATCAGCCCAGCAGCTAATGAGTCCCGGATGTAGGTCTCCATTGATTCGCGCTCAGGTCGTGAGAGGTTGTACAGCCTGCTGGACGGAAACTCCACGCCTGGAATCAAATCAATGGCACAATCGTACGGACGGTGCGGGGGAAAGGTGAGTGCCAGATCCTTGCTGAAGACGTCAGCGAGATCGTGGTACTCAACCGGCACCGCTGTCAGATTGGGAGGGACTTTGACCTCCTCCTTAGCCTGTAAACCGGGAGGGACTGAGGATCCTAAACACACCCGATGGCAGGTTTTGCTCCACTGAACCACCACCCCAGACGGCCAATCAATCCGGGGATTGTGCTTCAGCATCCACGGGAAGCCCAAAATCACGCGGGAGGTAGAAGGAGTTACAAAAAACTCTATCTCCTCCCGATGATTTCCAGACACCACCAGAGTTACTGGCTGTGTCTTGTGCGTGATTAAAGGGAGAAGGGTGCCATCTAGTGCCCGCACCTGCAATGGTGAAGGGAGCGCCACCAGTCCCCGCTCAGGATTGTAACTGGGAGTCGTGTGGCAATATGTGTGTGTCCCATGTGAATGTTATGACCCCCCCTTAGCCCAGTCTCTAAGGGCGAGTGTTGTCGTTTTGGCCGTTTGGGGCAGTTTTTCTGTATGTGCTCTTTTGAGCTGCAGAGAAAACACTCCCCGCGGACCAGCCTCCTCATTCTGTCATCTGTTCTCATTTTGGCCCTGTGCATTTCTCTAGCAATGTCAGCAGGGGGAGCTGTAGCCACACAGAGCGTTGAGGCTGTGGAGCGTGGGGAGTGCGGAACCTTTTCGGACCCGGAAGGGAGAGGGACGGCACGTGCCCGGTCACATCCCTCGTCTCGCTCCCGACGGCGTTCCTCCAACCGATTGTCTAACCGTATAACGAGATCGACAAGCCCATCTAAATCCCGCGGTTCTTCCTTCGCTACCAGGTGCTCCTTCAGGACCGACGACAGTCCGTTTATGAAGGCGGCGCGGAGCGCAACGTTATTCCAGCCGGACCTCGCAGCCGCAATGCGGAAGGCGACTGCATACTCGGCTGCGCTCCGGTGCCCCTGTCTCAGTGACAGCAGCACTGCTGAAGCAGTCTCTCCTCTGTTAGGGTGATCAAACACTGTTCTGAACTCCCTCACAAACCCAGTATAAGCGGTAAGGAGCCGTGAATTTTGCTCCCAAAGCGCTGTAGCCCAAGCGCGTGCCTCACCACGAAGCAAGTTAATTACCTAAGCCACCTTACTTGCGTCAGACGCGTACATTACGGGACGTTGTGCAAAGACGAGCGAACACTGCATAAGAAAGTCCGCGCACGTCTCCACACAACCCCCGTACGGCTCTGGGGGTCTTATGTATGCTTCAGGGGATGGTGGGGGGGTTCGTTGAATGACCAGTGTAACGTTTATATCCTGCACAGGGTCGGCAGGAGGAGGAGCCGCAGCAGCGCCCTGAGCGCGCGCTTCCACCTGTGCGGTGAGAGCCTCCATCCTGCAATTAAGGATGACGTTTTGCTCGGTCATCAGATCCAGCCGAGCGGTAAAGGCGGTGAGGATTTGCTGCAACTCACCGATCACGCCTCCTGCAGACGCCCGTGCACCCTGCTCTTCCATTGGCTATCTAAAACAGATGGGTGACGCCCCTCGGGATCCATGACGCTGGCCGAGATATCCTGTTGTGAAAGTGTAGTGACACGGACCCACAACAGGGGGCGTAAATGAACGGACAATGAAAGAGTCGAATATGAACACTTTACTGTTGTGAATGAGTACAACCACAACACAGAGGAATGTGAAATTTTGCAAACAGTCAATCACAAGGGTGACATGTGGGCAGGCTCGAGGATAGAAGACGTCCATCCTGAGATGAACCGGAACCACACGATTTCCTCCGCCACCGAACCCGGAGAATACGGGAGCCGCCAAGTCCCGGGTCCCCAGGTGGCCACCGTCTTCGAAGGTCGGATCTGGTACTGCTGGCAAGGAGCAGAGACAATAAGATGTGGGTGTGTGCACACCCAGTAACAACAACGATGGAGAGTCCACCTCCACCTCTAACACACACTCGTGCAGCTCCTGTCTCAACACTTATGTGGTGGGGTAGTGTTGGGTATTTTCTCCTCCAAACATTCTTAAAACCTTTGATAAGACAAACAGAGTCAAGAAACACCAGTGAGACAGAAAGTCAAATTTTACGCGCGGAGTGCGGCCAGGCTGTACACCAAAGCTACACTAAAGTCTGGCCTGCTTTTCCGCTCTTTTTATTAAGAGACGCCCTCATCACATAAACAAGAAACTTGTCCTAAGGGTGGGGGTAATGACGCAAGACAAGTTTCTTCCCATAACATAAACGCATACGTCAATAAGTGCAGCTGTAAGGAAGAACACTTCAGGTCAGCACATCTCGTTCGTCTGTTGCAGGTATCAGCTGTTCTGCATCTGCCTGAAGTGTCCTGTCTTCCACACTCCTTCACACTAAACACCACATCACAAACGTCAAAACAAAAATTGAATTCTCAGGATTGCATTAAGACAGGTGCAAAACAGCACATCTCCGTTCTCATGAGAAAGAAGACAAAGCTAAACAAGGTTGAATAACATGTACGTTCTCAGGGTGAGGTGCAAAACAGCACAACACCGTTCTCATGAGAAAGAAGACAAAGCTAAACAAGGTTGAATAACACGTACGTTCTCAGGGTGAAGTGCAAAACAGCACAACACCGTTCTCATGAGAAAGAAGACAAATGTACAAACGTTTAACAGTGATAACATATATACAAAATCTTTAACATTCCCCTCCTGTTTATCGCCTGTTAAAACATACAGTAGGCATCACTCAGCTTAGCACTTCTTTTTGAGATTTTCACTAAGAGGTTCATCATGGTATGTTTTCTCTAGGCTTACACCCCAGAGGTGATGTCATCATTGTCACCATCATCGGTGTCTGGGTCATCATACTTCCATTGGTCTGGGTACAGGTCAGGAGAGCCATCGTCCTCCTTGTCGTCATCTGTCCCCAGAAGTGGATATGATGCTGGACCCCCTCCTGGTCCTGGACTTATTGCTGTGGTTATCATTCTATTTACAAGGCCTCGGAGACATGGAATACAACAACATCCACACAATGTTAGAATTGCAGCAAATACTGCTATAGACACTAATAGTGAAGAAATCAAAGACCTCCATTTTCCCATCCCTTCCAGCCACCAATCCCAGCCTTCGGTGTTTACTCCACTGTGCTCTTTCATCTTCCTGTTCAACGTCCTCAGCCCGTCAATGGCTTGAGTGAGACTGCCGTCTGCAGCTGTGTTGTTGGGAATGAATGTGCAGCATTGTTCTCCGAACATGGCACAAACACCTCCTTTCTCTGCCAACAACATATCCAGAGCAATGCGATTCTGGAAGGCCATAAGGGACGTGGCTTCTAACTGTGAATGGACAGCCTTAAATCCTTCCTCAGTCCAATTTCCTAATTTCTGTACATTGTAGTGGATGTAGTTTATTCTGTCCACGTTTTTATTAATTGAGCACCACCAACAGATGGAAGATTCGAATCCAGCTGCTATTTGATTAACCAGTGGGGACTCCTATTGCGTCAATATATGTTGGATTTCCCACTCCTTTCCAATCTCTTTTCACTCTATGTCTGGCTACGCCTTTCTGCCAATCTTCAGGAATAAGAGAGGCTGCATATGTCGTAACGTCTTCAGGGGTCATGGGTATGGCTTCAACTGGTAACAATAATGATATTAATGCACAATAACCTGACACATTTCGTGGCAGTCTGTCAAAGATTCTGTTATCCCCACACCACCACCATACGTCACTCCTCCCGACAGGTTTGAATGTGGGAGTACTATGGACCACATTCTTACACCAGGCGGTGTGGTTTAAGCTACCCAAAGTCTTACTTGTCCCTGTCAAGTGTACACATGTATAGTTAGCATGCCCAACTTTGCTTGAGAATAAAGGTTTGATCTTAGTTAATTTGGTCACTGGATAGATCTTGTCCCACTTAAAACATTTGTTGTTTACCGCAATGTATGTCTGTGTCATAGCAGTCAGTAGACAGTCTTTGGGTAATGCTGCCGGTATTACCTGTAATACAGGTCTGGGTCCCATACACACAACACAGTCCTTCTTTGCTGCTAGTCCTGCTTGTTCTGCCATTAAAAGCCAATTGTTATTTTGTCCACTAATTCCTGTAGTTACTAGGAACCAGTCATCTGCCTTCATGTCTTTTGTGCCTTGTACAGACACCCCCTTTGCTTGTATGGACACCCCCTTTGACGTACTTAATTCGGTCAATATTGGTTGCTGTACTCTATCTGTCTCACAGAGGAAGAAATGGAAATACGGGTCTTTTCCTTGTTTGTATACCCAAAGGAGGAACAACCAACAGTCTCCCTCTATATCAGGTGGGAATATGGTTCCTTTTTCTGTGGTATTCACCACTATAGACAGCTTATCATCTGTTTGATACATTTTGAGACTTTGACTCTGGTACTTAGCCCACTCGGTATGTGCCCATCTTGGTGTCCATCTACTCCATTCATCGGCTACCAACGTTTCCCATCTCCTATCTTGTTGATCGTTGGTCATATACCATGAGAAACTATTTCCGTAATTAGTCCCTCTGTCACCATCCGGCATTCCATGGGTAAGAGCACCTTAGGTTTTACTGCCAAATCATACTGCGGTGGCGGTACATCGTCATCCTCTGGTAGAGGAGATAAAGGTCTCTTTGTCACCGACGATCCAGCCGGCGGTGATTGTTGAGGCTGTTCTGGCTCTCTGTGCTGAATTATCACATCATCTTCTGCCTTACCTACAGCTTTCTTTTTCCTTGCTTTCTCTAATCGTCGCTTCTCTGCTCCTTTCTGTCTGTTCTCTGCTTCTTCCTCCCAAAATGCCACTAAATCTGCCCCTACTTTCTGCATCTTTTTCTCATCACCTTTATGTTCCCGTTCTAACTCCTTCTTCAGCTTTTGTATGCTGATCAGGTTCAGTCGTCCGTCAAAGTCATGTTTATTTATCCAGGTCTCCAATTTCTTTGTTGCTTTTGGATTTTTTGCCTCCATAAATTTCCAGTCGTCAGTTGATAAATTTTCCTTATTTTTAGACGTCTTACCCCCCATTTTTATTATATTTTTTTTATCCCTTGTTATAATTTGGACTTCAGACGGGGGCACACCTAGGGTGTTCTAAATCTGAAGTTTCACACTTTCTTCGGACGTGACAATTAATTTACCGTCGTGTGGTTGATTCCTTTCACCTCCCCGTAGGAAGCGGAATCACTTGCCTGCTGCTTCCACACGCACGGTTGTCACTAACGTTGTCCAAAGTATTACACTTTCACACAGTTATTTACACTTGCGCAAAACACTATTTACACATAGAAACACTCCTAATAATCGTACGCGTATTCTTATGTCAGGGGAGCTCGCCCTCCCGTGAAATTTAACTAATGTCCTGCCTTAGGGGACTCCGCCGTCCCTGCCAAATTTAACTGCCTTTTTACAGTGCACATATTTCTACCCGGGATTTCCTGTACGTATTAAAACAGAGGAGTCCGTATCCTCCTTCCGGAATTTAACTACTTGCGTCCCTCGCAACCGTAGAGGAGTCCGCCCTCCTTACAGAGTTTAACTGTGTTTCATTAACAGACGATTCTGTATCATCGCTTACGGAGTTTAACTGTTTATGTGATCACTTTTATCCCCTACCGGTACGCATATATAAACAGAGGAGTCCGCACCCTCCTTACAGAGTTTAACTGCTTTGCATTAACAGACGATTCTGTATCATCGCTTGCGGAATTTAACTGTTTATGTGATCTGATCACCACTCACTCAGTACTGTTTACAAAGAAATTTTACTCACTGACTCGACTTCCTGTCTGTCTTCTTCGGGAAAATCTCGTCAACCAGACGATGCCAACGGTGGTCGACAATTGCAGACACGATCAATCGATCGGACCTTGGCCAAGGATTTATGTCTGGACTTGACGACCTCCGCTGGACACCTCCGGTATTGTTGAGATCCCGGACGAGCCCCCAGTCAATGTTGGGTATTTTCTCCTCCAAACATTCTTAAAACCTTTGATAAGACAAACAGAGTCAAGAAACACCAGTGAGACAGAAAGTCAAATTTTACGCGCGGAGTGCGGCCAGGCTGTACACCAAAGCTACACTAAAGTCTGGCCTGCTTTTCCGCTCTTTTTATTAAGAGACGCCCTCATCACATAAACAAGAAACTTGTCCTAAGGGTGGGGGTAATGACGCAAGACAAGTTTCTTCCCATAACATAAACGCATACGTCAATAAGTGCAGCTGTAAGGAAGAACACTTCAGGTCAGCACATCTCGTTCGTCTGTTGCAGGTATCAGCTGTTCTGCATCTGCCTGAAGTGTCCTGTCTTCCACACTCCTTCACACTAAACACCACATCACAAACGTCAAAACAAAAATTGAATTCTCAGGATTGCATTAAGACAGGTGCAAAACAGCACATCTCCGTTCTCATGAGAAAGAAGACAAAGCTAAACAAGGTTGAATAACACGTACGTTCTCAGGGTGAGGTGCAAAACAGCACAACACCGTTCTCATGAGAAAGAAGACAAAGCTAAACAAGGTTGAATAACACGTACGTTCTCAGGGTGAAGTGCAAAACAGCACAACACCGTTCTCATGAGAAAGAAGACAAATGTACAAACGTTTAACAGTGATAACATATATACAAAATCTTTAACAGGTAGTAAGGCGAAGCTGTCGCCAGTCACACCAATCTCCAGATAACACTCCGCAGGAAAACAGCTGCAAAAACGAGTTCACTAAACAAAGTCAATATGACACAGATCAAGGCTGAGAACGTTACCTTAACGGGTCGACGATATCTCGGCAATGAGGTGGAGATGACGTCCGGGTTTTATGGAGTGTGATGATGAAGTGTAGATGGGTGACAGCTGTCAAGAGATAATGAGTGACAGCTGTCCCCCGGCTGAGTCCGTGGCGGCAGCGCCCTCTCGTGCCTGAAGCCCGCACTTCAGGCTGGGCGCCCTCTGGTGGTGGGCCAGCAGTACCTCCTCTTCTGGCGGCCCACACAACAGGCCCTAGCCAACAAGCCGTAGGAAGCTGCAACAGTTCCTCGGCTTTGCAAATTTCTACAGGAGGTTCATTAAGGGCTACAGTCAGGTTGTTAGCCCCCTGACAGCCCTGACCTCCACTAAGGTCCCCTTCACCTGGCCGGATCAGTGCGAAGCCGCGTTTAGGGAGTTGAAACGCCGGTTCTCGTCTGCACCAGTTCTGGTGCAGCCTGATCCTAATGGCCAGTTCACAGTGGAAGTGGATGCCTCTGACTCAGGGATAGGAGCCGTGCTGTCCCAGAGCAGGGAGTCCATAAGGTTCTCCACCCTTGTGCCTATTTTTCCCGCAGGTTGACCCTAGCTGAGAGGAATTATGACGTCGGCAATCGGGAACTCCTGGCGGTGAAGGAGGCTCTTGAAGAGTGGAGACACCTGTTGGAGGGAGCGACGGTGCCCTTCACGGTTTTCACGGACCATCGGAACCTGTAGTACATCCGGACCGCCAAGCGGCTGAACCCCAGGCAAGCCCGCTGGTCACTGTTCTTCGGGCGCTTTGACTTCCAGATTACATACCGCCCTGGGACCAAGAACCAACGATCGGATGTCCTGTCCCGGGTGCACGAAGAAGAAGCCAAGGTCGAGTTGTCGGACCCAACAGAGACCATCATCCCCGAGTCCACTGTCGTGGCCACCCTCACCTGGGACGTGGAGAAGACCGTCCGGGAGGCCCTGTCATGGAACCCGGACCCGGGGACCAGCCCGAGGAACAAACTGTACGTCCCACCAGATGCCAGAGCTGTGGTTTTGGACTTCTGTCATGGTTCCAAGCTCTCCTGTCATCCTGGGGTGCGCAGAACCATGGCAGTGGTCCAGCAGCGCTTCTGGTGGGCGTCTATGGAGGCCTACGTCCGGGATTACGTCCAGGCCTGTACCACCTGTGCCAGGGGCAAGGCCGACCACAAGAGGACTTCGGGACTCCTCCAGCCCCAACCGGTGCCTCACCGCCCCTGGTCCCACATTGGCCTGGACTTTGTCACGGGCCTCCCGCCGTCCCAGGGCCACACCACCATCCTCACGATAGTGGACCGGTTCTCCAAGGCGGCCCACTTCGTGGCCCTCCCGAAGCCCCCTACGGCCCAGGAGACAGCAGACCTCCTGGTCCACCACGTCGTGCGTCTGCATGGGATACCAGCGGACATCGTCTCGGATCATGGTCCTCAGTTCTCCTCCCAGGTTTGGAGGAGCTTCTGCAGGGAACTGGTGGCCACAATGAGTCTCTCGTCCGGGTATCACCCTCAGACAATGGACAGGCAGAGCGGGCTAACCAGGAGCTGGAGCAGGTCCTCCACTGCGTAACCTCCGTGCACCCGACAGCCTGGAGCGCCCATCTTGCCTGGATCGAGTATGCCCACAACAGCCAAGTGTCGTCTGCCACCGGCCTCTCCCCGTCTGAGGTGTGTTTGGGGTACCAGCCCCCATTGTTCCCGCTTGTGGAGGGAGAGGTCGGTGTGCCCTCGGTCCAGGCTCACCTCAGGAGGTGCCGCCGGGTGTGGCGGACCGCCCGTTCTGCCCTGTTGAAGGCCCGGACGAGGGCCAAGGCCCATGCAGACCGCCGGCGTTCCCTGGCCCCTGCATACCAGCCCGGGCAGGAGGTGTGGTTATCGACCAAGGACATCCCGCTGCAAGTGGAGTCACAAAAACTCAAGGACCACTTCATCGGACCATTTCCCATCCTCAAGGTCCTCAGTCCGGCCGCAGTGAAGCTAAAGCTGCCAGCTTCATTGCGGATCCACCCGGTTTTCCACATGTCACGTCTCAAACCCCATCACACCTCACCGCTCTGCACCCCTGGACCTGCACCGCCTCCTGCCCGGATCATCGATGGGGAGCCGGCATGGACCGTGCATCGGCTCCTGGACGTCCGTCGTAAGGGTCGGGGGTTCCAGTATCTGGTGGACTGGGAGGGGTATGGACCCGAAGAACTCTCCTGGGTGAAGATGAGCTTCATCCTGGACCCGGCCCTCCTGGCCGATTTCTACAACCGTCACCCAGACAAGCCAGGAGGCGCCCGTTCACTTTTTCCACATTTTGTTATGTTACAGCTTTATTCCAAAATGGAGTAATTATTCATTTTTCCTTAAAATTCTACCCACAACACCCCATAATGACAACATAAAAAGTTTTTTTTTCTAATTTTGCAAATTTATTAAAAATAAAATAACCTAAGAAAGCACTTTTTTGATGCACCTTTAGCAGCAATTATAGCCTCAATTCTTCTGGAATATGATGCCACAAGGTTGGCGCACCTATCTATGGGCAGGTTCTTGGTCACCTCCCTAACTAAGGTCCTTCTCACATGATCGCTCAGTTTAGACGGGCAGCCAGCTCTAGGAAGAGTCCTGGTGTATCCGAACATCTTCCATTTACAGATGATGGAGGCCACTGTGCTTGCTGGGACTGTCAAAGCAGCAGAAATGTTTCTGTACCCATCCCCAAATTTGTGCCTTGAGACAATCCTGTCTCAGGGGTCAATTCAGACAGTTGATTTCATGCTTGGTTTGTGCTCTAACATGCACTGTCAACTGTGGGACCTTATATGTAGACAGTTATGTGTCTTTCCAAATCATGTCCAATCAACTGAATCTACCTCAGGTGGACTCCAATTAAGCTATAGAAACATCTCAAGGATGATCAGTGGAAACAGGATGCACCTGAGCTCCATTTTGCTGTTCATGGTAAAAGCTGTGAATACTTATGTGCATGTGATTTCTTATTTTTGTGAGATGCACAATAGGAATGACAGACTCAAGGTGAAGGTGGGATTACACTGAGGATCAGCTCTGAGTCCTTTCTTGTTTGTAATGGTGATGGACAGGTTGACAGATGAGCTCAGACAGGAGTCTCCAAAAACTATGATGTTTGCAGATGACATTGTGATCTGTTGTGAGAGTAGAAAGCAGGTTGAATGTAGCCTGGAGAGGTGGAGATATGCTCTGAAGAGAATGGGAATGAAAGTCAGTAGAAGCAAGACTGAGTCCATGTGTGTAAATGAGAGGGAGCCCAGTAAAATAGTGTGGTTTCAAGGAGTAGAAGTGGTGAAAGTACATGAGTTTAAATATTTGGGGTCAACTGTCTAAAGTAATGGAAGGTGTGGTAGAGAGGTGAAGAAGAGAGTGCAGGCAGGGTGGAGTGGGTGGAGAAAGGTGGCCAGAGTGATTTGTGACTGAAGAATATCTGCAAGAGTGAAGAGGAAAGTTTACAAAACAGTAGTGAGACCAGCTATGTTGTATGGTTTAGAGACAGTGGCACAAACAAAAAGACAGGAGGCAGAGCTGGAGGTGGCAGAACTGAAGATGATGCGATTCTCTTTGGGAGTGACGAGAATGGACAGGATTAGGAATGAACATATGAGAGGGACAGCTCAGGTCGGACAAAGTTAGGAGACAATGTCAGAGAGGTGAGATTGAGATGTTTTGGACATGTGCACAGGAGCGACCCAGGGTATATAGGGAGAAGGATGCTGAGGATGGAGCCATCAGGCAGGAGGAGAAGAGGGAGGCCAAAGAGGTTTATGGATGTGCCGAGGGAGGACATGCAGGTGGTTGGTGTGACAGAGGAAGATACAGAGGACAGGGTGAGATGGAAACAATTGATCTGTTGTGGCGACCCTTAACGGGAACAGAAAGAAAAAGTAGTTTGCAAAATCTTAAAAAAAAAAAAAAAAAAAAACTTTTTCACATTGTCATTATGGGGTGTTGTGTGTAGAATTTTGAGGGGAAAAAAATATTTCATCCATTTTGGAACAAGGCTGTAACATAAAAAATGTGGAAAACGTAAAGCGCTGTGAATACGTTCTGGATATACTGTATATATGTACTCATTCAATTAATTTGATAAGTGATGAGGATTTGGATCTGATTCAGTGTGACTCCTGTGTGAATAGTCAAATCAGATACAGATCATGCCCAAAAATTGTGATATGAACAAGAAAAAATACCAGATCTGTCTCAAGAAGTAGAAGAAGAAAGAAAAAGTCCAATTCAGGTTATTTCAACTAGCAATTTGAAGACACTGCAATTGGTCCAAATCGTATAAAAAATAACTATGGTGGTGTGCTCCGTGTTCAGACAGCAGTTTTGAACACACTGTTAGATTCTCACAAATCCCTTCCGAGGACATTTCAGATGTCTTGTCTGTTCCAGCAGGGACATGGTGCACTTATTGCAGACTCCAGGATGCATGCACTTCTGTTTTTCCCCCTTTCTTCTGTGAAGCAGGAACATCTTGAGTCTCGTTTGGACAGAGAGAAGGAAAAGGGGGAGCTTCCCATTACTGTGACCACGTCAAGTTAATCTTTCTGTGCAGGACTTGTGTGTTTGCAGAAACCAGTGCAGCCACAGGATCCCTTGTGAGCTTCCACACATTCCTTAAACAAGGCTGAATGGTTTTACCACCATGCACTTTTATACAGACAGTACTCAGGAGTGCGGCGCATCTAAACATATCGGTCACTTTAAGCTCCTCCCTCAATTGCCGTCTAGTCACTGAGCATCTTTAAGTGCAGTCAGGGATGATAACAGATGTTTATTCCAGCTGCATTGTGCAATGTAGCAACCGAAATCCTCAATTTGTTCACTTGTAAAAGATGATTTGAGCGAGACAAAGAGGAAATCACATCATCCATCAGACTTTGATTACTACCATATTCCTTTAAGGTTTGATCCTAAATTAGTGCACATGTGATTTGTGTGTTTAAATGCTGAAAAAAGAAGCAGAGAGTTTTACAATGGCTGAGAACATTCCCACTTACACCAGCTGCATGTCTTCTCTTTGTTCAAAGGACACTGACGCTGCCTCACCATCTGCTTGCTGATCTATTGATGTGCACTGATAGCACATAATAAGATCACTCACTTTGTTTGTGGTATAAATATACACCAGCATGACACAACAAGCAGAACCGGCTAGAGTAAAGGGCAGATGGATCTGGGTGCGGTCAGGCTTCCTGCCCCCCCCCACTACCACCACACACACATTGTTTACACACCGTTACCCGTGTAGCTTCTTGGTTTGTGTCAAACAATGTGTCTTGAAAAAGCTTTGCAGCTTTTCAAAGAAGTCAAAGAATGAAAGTGAGTTTAGAAACTTATATGGGGCAAGTATGTTCACTTCCAGAGGACAAACCTGTGGGGGGCCTGCCCTGTTTACTGAAGGCCTACTAGTCATAAGGCATGGTAGGGTTACAGTTTGTAGATAGGGTTATGGTTAGAGGTTAGGGGTTAGTGGTATGGTTAGGGGTTGGGGTTGTATTAGGGTTATGGTTAGAGGTAAAGGGTTAGGAGTTAGTGGTATGGTTAGGGGTTTGGGTTGTATTAAGGTCATGGTTAGAGGTTAGGATTGTGTTAGTGGTATGATTAGGGGCTAATGGTATGGTTAGGGTATAGGGTTATGGATCAAGGTAAAGGGTTATGGTTAGGGTTGTGTTAGAGGTTAGTGTTATGGTTAGGGGCTAATGGTATGGTTAGGGTGTAGGGTTATGGATTCAATTCAATTCAATTCAATTTTTTTTTTATATAGCGCCAAATCACAACAAACAGTTGCCCCAAGGCGCTTTATATTGTAAGGCAAGGCCATACAATAATGATGTAAAACCCCAACGGTCAAAACGACCCCCTGTGAGCAAGCACTTGGCTACAGTGGGAAGGAAAAACTCCCTTTTAACAGGAAGAAACCTCCAGCAGAACCAGGCTCAGGGAGGGGCAGTCTTCTGCTGGGACTGGTTGGGGCTGAGGGAGAGAACCAGGAAAAAGACATGCTGTGGAGGGGAGCAGAGATCGATCACTAATGATTAAATGCAGAGTGGTGCATACAGAGCAAAAGAGAAAGAAACAGTGCATCATGGGAACCCCCCAGCAGTCTACGTCTATAGCAGCATAACTAAGGGATGGTTTCAGGGTCACCTGATCCAGCCCTAACTATAAGCTTTAGCAAAAAGGAAAGTTTTAAGCCTAATCTTAAAAGTAGAGAGGGTGTCTGTCTCCCTGATCTGAATTGGGAGCTGGTTCCACAGGAGAGGAGCCTGAAAGCTGAAGGCTCTGCCTCCCATTCTACTCTTACAAACCCTAGGAACTACAAGTAAGCCTGCAGTCTGAGAGCGAAGCGCTCTATTGGGGTGATATGGTACTACGAGGTCCCTAAGATAAGATGGGACCTGATTATTCAAAACCTTATAAGTAAGAAGAAGAATTTTAAATTCTATTCTAGAATTAACAGGAAGCCAATGAAGAGAGGCCAATATGGGTGAGATATGCTCTCTCCTTCTAGTCCCCGTCAGCACTCTAGCTGCAGCATTTTGAATTAACTGAAGGCTTTTTAGGGAACTTTAGGACAACCTGATAATAATGAATTACAATAGTCCAGCCTAGAGGAAATAAATGCATGAATTAGTTTTCAGCATCACTCTGAGACAAGACCTTTCTGATTTAGAGATATTGCGTAAATGCAAAAAAGCAGTCCTACATATTTGTTTAATATGCGCTTTGAATGACATATCCTGATCAAAATGACTCCAAGATTTCTCACAGTATTACTAGAGGTCAGGGTAATGCCATCCACAGTAAGGATCTGGTTAGACACCATGTTTCTAAGATTTGTGGGGCCAAGTACAATAACTTCAGTTTTATCTGAGTTTAAAAGCAGGAAATTAGAGGTCATCCATGTCTTTATGTCTGTAAGACAATCCTGCAGTTTAGCTAATTGGTGTGTGTCGTCTGGCTTCATGGATAGATAAAGCTGGGTATCATCTGCGTAACAATGAAAATTTAAGCAATACCGTCTAATAATACTGCCTAAGGGAAGCATATATAAAGTGAATAAAATTGGTCCTAGCACAGAACCTTGTGGAACTCCATAATTAACTTTAGTCTGTGAAGAAGATTCCCCATTTACATGAACAAATTGTAATCTATTAGACAAATATGATTCAAACCACCGCAGCGCAGTGCCTGTAATACCTATGGCATGCTCTAATCTCTGTAATAAAATTTTATGGTCAACAGTATCAAAAGCAGCAATGAGGTCTAACAGAACAAGACAGAGATGAGTCCACTGTCCGAGGCCATAAGAAGATCATTTGTAACCTTCACTAATGCTGTTTCTGTACTATGATGAATTCTAAAACCTGACTGAAACTCTTCAAATAGACCATTCCTCTGCAGATGATCAGTTAGCTGTTTTACAACTACCCTTTCAAGAATTTTTGAGAGAAAAGGAAGGTTGGAGATTGGCCTATAATTAGCTAAGATAGCTGGGGCTTTTTAAGTAATGGTTTAATTACTGCCACCTTAAAAGCCTGTGGTACATAGCCAACTAACAAAGATAGATTGATCATATTTAAGATCGAAGCATTAAATAATGGTAGGGCTTCCTTGAGCAGCCTGGTAGGAATGGGGTCTAATAAACATGTTGATGGTTTGGATGAAGTAACTAATGAAATAACTCAGACAGAACAATCGGAGAGAAAGAGTCTATCCCAAATACCGGCATCACTGAAAGCAGCCAAAGATAACGATACGTCTTTGGGATGGTTATGAGTAATTTTTTCTCTAATAGTTAAAATTTTGTTAGCAAAGAAAGTCATGAACTCATTACTAGTTAAAGTTAATGGAAACTCAGCTCATAGAGCTCTGACTCTTTGTCAGCCTGGCTACAGTGCTGAAAAGAAAACCTGGGGTTGTTCTTATTTTCTTCAATTAGTGATGAGTAGAAAGATGTCCTAGCTTTACGGAGGGCTTTTTTATAGAGCAACAGACTCTTTTTCCAGGCTAAGTGAAGATCTTCTAAATTAGTGAGACGCCATTTCCTCTCCAACTTACGGGTTATCTGCTTTAAGATACGAGTTTGAGAGTTATACCATGGAGTCAGACACTTCTGATTTAAAGCTCTCTTTTTCAGAGGAGCTACAGCATCCAAAGCTGTCTTCAATGAGGATGTAAAACTATTGACGAGATACTCTATCTCCCTTACAGAGTTTAGGTAGCTACTCTGCACTGTGTTGTTATATGGCATTAGAGAACATAAAGAAGGAATCATATCCTTAAACCTAGTTACAGCGCTTTCTGAAAGACTTCTAGTGTAATGAAACTTATTCCCTACTGCTGGGTAGTCCATCAGAGTAAATGTAAATGTTATTAAAAAATGATCAGACAGAAGGGAGTTTTCAGGGAATACTGTTAAGTCTTCTATTTCCATACCATAAGTCAGAACAAGATCTAAGATATGATTAAGTGGTGGGTGGACTCATTTACTTTTTGAGCAAAGCCAATGAGTCTAATAATAGATTAAATGCAGTGCTGAGGCTGTCATTCTCAGCATCTGTGTGGATGTTAAAATCGCCCACTATAATTATCTTATCTGAGCTAAGCACTAAGTCAGACAAAAGGTCTGAAAATTCACAGAGAAACTCACAGTAACGACCAGGTGGACGATAGATAATAACAAATAAAACTGGTTTTTGGGACTTCCAATTTGGATGGACAAGACTAAGAGACAAGCTTTCAAATGAATTAAAGCTCTGTCTGGGTTTCTGATTAATTAATAAGCTGGAATGGAAGATTGCTGCTAATCCTCCGCCCCGGCCCGTGCTACGAGCATTCTGACAGTTAGTGTGACTCGGGGGTGTTGACTCATTTAAACTAACATATTCATCCTGCTGTAACCAGGTTTCTGTTAGGCAGAATAAATCAATATGTTGATCAATTATTATATCATTTACCAACAGGGACTTAGAAGAGAGAGACCTAATGTTTAATAGACCACATTTAACTGTTTAGTCTGTGGTGCAGTGTTGAAGGTGCTATATTATTTTTTCTTTTTGAATTTTTATGCTTAAATAGATTTTTTGCTGGTTATTGGGTAGTCTGGGAGCAGGCACCGTCTCTACGGGGATGGGGGTAATGAGGGGATGGCAGGGGGAGAGAAGCTGCAGAGAGGTGTGTAAGACTACAACTCTGCTTCCTGGTCCCAACCCTGGATAGTCACGGTTTGGAGGATTTAAGAAAATTAGCCAGATTTCTAGAAATGAGAGCTGCTCCATCCAAAGTGGGATGGATGCCGTCTCTCCTAACAAGACCAGGTTTTCCCCAGAAGCTTTGCCAATTATCTATGATAATTGGCAAAGATATGGTTGGCAAACCATACCTCTACCTTTATGGATAGAGGTAAAGATTTATGGTTAGGTGGTAGGGTTGTGTTAGAGGTTAGTGGTATGGTTAGGGACAAATGGTATGGTTAGGGTATAGGGCTATGGATAGAGGTAAAGAGTTATGGTTAGGGGTTAGGGTTGTGTTAGAGGTTAGTGTTATGGTTAGGGCCTAATGATATGGTTAGGTTATAGGGTTATGGTTAGGGGGTAGCGTTGTGTTAGAGGTTAGTGGTATAGTTAGGGACTAATGGTAAGGTTTAGGGTATAGGGCTATGGATAGAGGTAAAGAGTTATGGTTAGGGGTTAGGGTTGTGTTAGAGGTTAGTATTATGGTTAGGGCCTAATGATATGGTTAGGTTATAGGGTTATGGTTAGGGGTTAGGGTTGTGTTAGAGATTAGTGGTATGGTTAGGGGCTAATGGTATGGTTAGGGTATAGGGTTATGGTTGAGGTAAAGGGTTATGGTTAGGGTTGTGTTAGAGGTTAGTGTTATGGTTAGGGGCTAATGGTATGGTTAGGGTATAGGGTTATGGCTAGATGTTCAGGTAATTGTTAGGAGTGAGGGGTGTGGTTAAAGTTATATTTAAATGTTAACGTTATGATTAGCGGTTAGGGTTATCAATAGAGGTTAAGCCCCTTTCACACCGGGCCAACATAGAGTTGCGTAATACAGTGTACCGACTACGTCGGGTTTATGCAGCCCTATGTGGCAATGCGCTGAGCGACGCAAAGGGGTCTGAGCAGTGGATGCAAAAAATTAAACATTTTTAAGTTTTTTGCGGACTTTCGGCGTAGGGCACCAGGCGCAGTGCTCTATGCAACTCTATGTAAGTTTACGCAACACTGTGTAACTATTGCACACCATGCCTCCGCAATTGTACACAACCCTATGCCAGTCCGGTGAAAAACCCTTTTAGGAGTGTGAGCTCTCTTTGTATCCTGGCTCTATGATTGGGCTTTTGACTGAACGATGGTCACCTGGTTGCATAAAAACATCCTTTGCACTGTCTTGTTGATATTCTGAAGACTAAACGAGTGGTCCTCAAGAACCAGAGTCCCAAAGTAAGCACATTTCCCTTTTGCTGTTGACCCCTCATTTTCCAGATTGCTGGGTAAAAGGTAGACAGATGAACAACATTAATGATGTCCATTCATCATTGTTGGGGCACAGTGGGGTCTTTAAGGGGAAGCAGGAGAGACCCCCTTTGGCCGAAGGATCTTATTAACAATAAAGAACCCCTGTGAGAAAATAGACTGTTGAAACAACTGTTAGTCGGAGTGGATTTATTTATTGAACACACATCCTGTTTCATTAAAATCATGTTTGTTGGACTTGCAAACATCAGTATTCAAGGCATTGAAACTAAGATCCATCTAAGAATGGAGAAGACAGTGTAACTCGATCCTCATTGGACAACCTGGACAGTCAACAAACAGGATACAAAAATAATCAACAGCTTGTTAGCCGCACACGGTGGCTTAGTGGTTAGTCCTGTTACCTCACAGCAAGAAGGCCCTGTGACTCCTGGGATAGGCTCCAGCGTCCCTGTGACCCTTAATTGGAGTAAGCGGTTGAAGATGAGTGAGTGATGATTTATATATATATATATATATATATATATATATATATATATATATATATATATATATATATATATATATATATCTATATATATATATATATATATATATATATATATATATATATATATATATATAAGCAGGAAAAAGGCTCCAGCCATGAATAAAAACATTCTTACTGGTGCCTAATGTGATTCACATTATATCACATCATTTATTCTTTTGAACCATGTAAAATCCTGTTTCCACGTCCAGCCTACATTGACATCTATTTTTCAAACGCATTTTTGTGTGGTGTTGTAAAGGTTGTCAGGTGTCATCCTGTTTTCATGCTCAGCCCGTTCCATGTGAGAGCATTGTTTCCTTTGTGTAGGAAGCCGGTCAGCGTCATGTTAACGGATAATAGGAAGTTATTTTGGACTGAGGGCGTTATGAATCAGTCAACAGAGAATTCTCCAGATACTATTTGACTTTATGCAGCTGTGGGTTTGACATCACGAGGACGGCTGACCGAGGTAACCACAGGTCAAAGTTGTCTCGTATTACTTAAATGGACTGCATTTATAAAGCGCTTTTCCATCTGCATCAGATGCTCAAAGCACTTTACAATAATGGCTCACATTCACCCCAACATGAGGGTGCTGCCATACATTGTGCTCACTACACACCGGGAGCAACAAGGGGATTAAGGACCTTGCCCAAGGGCCCTTAGTGATTTTCTGGTCAGGCTGGGATTTGAACTGAGAATCCTCTGGTGTCAAACCCGCTTCACCACTAGATCATCACCTCCTATTGCTTATTATTAATATGGTATTATGTCATATTAATAGCAAAATATGAAAGTGGCAATTTGTTGTGACAAGCTATAACACCATGGTAATGACACGACATTTACTACAGTAATAACTAGTAGCTTATGGACATAATATCTGACAATGTATCATTTTAAGGAGAGTTATAGCCAAAATTCCACTGTATAAATACTATCAGTTATCAAGTTGTTCACCAATGAATATGGCTTTATACACCCTTCAGAAAACCATACACCCTTCGAAGGCTTTAATGTGAAAGGGGGAAAATATTTGTGTAATAACCTTATTTTAATGATTATTTTGTCAAATTTTCTTATGTTCATTTTTGAACTGTGTAAATATGTCCTTAATATTACACTGTTACTGATACCAGTTCTGTATTTTTCAAAGGTTTTATTGCTGACATGCCACCCTAAAATGACCTGATTATGTGCCAGTTAACCTTATTATCATGTTATTACCATCTTATTATTGAGATGGTTTAATGTCAACTTTTTCTGCTTATTACCACTTTATGATGTTTTTCTTTGCATATAAAGGAGATTAACTACAATTACAGGCATGACATATTACCATGTTATTACCTTGTTATTACATTATATTGTCCTTTGTTGCTGAAGAAGTAAGAAGTCCTGTATAGGCCCTGATGCTCATTTTTGCTTGTACTGATCTCTGGATTCTGCTGCACAAAGCGTATAAGATTGTATGACTCCCTCAGGATGGGACTCCAGTCTGACATAGGTTACTTCTCCAGCCAAGGCCGGTATCTATTTAAGTTTCAGGTGTCTTTTCCACAGACACAGACAGGTAGCATGAGCAGGATTCAAACCCAGGTCTATATAATAGTAGACCAGTTCCTTATCCAGTAAGATACCTGATTTTATTACTGAGCTGTAAAACAGTCACAAAAGCAGAAATAACTGGTTTGTAACAAACCAATGTCACAGCAAATTTTGTGATGGCATCACAAAATTATTTTGTGACTGTATCATGAGTTAGGGTTAATGTGTGTGTGTGTGTGTGTGTGTGGTGGGGGGGAGGTGTTGGGGTTATTGTTACATTTTCATGATGCAATCAAGTTTCACTCACTATTTTTAACTCTAACAAAACTATAAGAGATTTCATGAAGGTATCACGAAAAAAGTGTTGAGGTTGGTCTGTTTGCAATGAACACCTGATAAATGATTTTTACCCGTGGCTGTCAGAAGGCTTTGCATCCATCAGTCTGTCCGTCTGTCTTCAAATTCACAGGGAACCTTCTTGGGACACAGACCTTGGACAAGTTCAAAGATAGCTAACCTTGACCTATTTTAAGAGGTTAAAAAAAATCACATTGTTTCCTATTTTATGCTATTAATCATGCATATCTGTTTTTTTTTTTTTTTTTTTTTGGGGGGGGGGGGGGGGGGGTTGCATGACAGCCAATCAGAGTACAGCGGCACCGCGACTTCACTGGCTGGTCTCTCTGGCGCTCCAAAACTGCTTTGTTTCTGGGCAAATATCACACATTTCTCATATATTATGTAAAAGGTAATGAAAAATAAACACTTCTAAAAACTGAAAATGCTGTTTTTGTAACCTGATAACACCTCTGGAGGGATTTACAAGACATCTTGCGAACATTAGCGTGGTGACATCACTGGCTGTTCTTGGTAGGTGCTCACTGCTTCATTTCTGGATAAATCTAACATCTTTGTCATATATTATGGAAAAGCTAGCGACAAATAAACACTTCTAAAACTGAAAACGCTTTTTGTAACCTGATAACATCTCTGGAATGATTTACAAGACATCTCACAGATGTTAGCACGGTGACATCACTGGCTGGTCTTGCTAGCCACTAACGTTGCTTCATTTCTGGATAAATCTTACATCTTTTTTCATATATTATGTAAACGCTAGTGACAAATAAACCCTTCTAAAACTGAAAACGCTGTTTCTGTAACCTCATAACACCTCTGGAGTGACTTACAAGACATCTTGCGGACGTTAGCGTAGTAATGTCACAGGCTGGTCTTGCTAGCCGCTAACTTTGCTTCATTTCTGAATAAATCTTACATCTTTGTCATATATTATGTAAATGCTAGTGACAATAAACCCTTCTGAAACTGAAAACGCTGTTTCTGTAACCTCATAACACCTCTGGAGTGACTTACAAGACATCTTGCGGATGTTGGTGTGGTAACATCACTTGCTGGTCTTGCTAGCTGCTAACCTTGCTTCATTTCTGAATAAATCTTACATCTTTGTCATATATTATGTAAAAGCTAGTGACAAACCCTTATAAAACTGAAAACGCTGTTTATGTAACCTCATTAACACCTCTGGAGTGACTTACGAGACATCTTGCAGACGTGCTAGCGTGCACAGGCATAACACACTGTCAAAGTTAACCCACTCTTTTCAAAACCTCATGTAAGCGTACATGCATGCCCTCCTGCAGATGCCGTGAAAATGTAAATAAAATATTTGTTTATGATTGGTTGACTGAGTTTATTATGTAACATCAATATAAACAATAAAAAGGTGAATGTATCGATGACACGCGAATAACACAATAAAGCATAAACGCTTATTTCCATAGTGGTCCATGTGAACTTATGTGACAAAACAGAGGGAGTCTTGATTGAACATGTACAAATTGCAAATAAGACAATAGGACCTTAATATTACGTAATAACTTATTATATATATATATATTATATGAGAGAGAGAGATGAGAGAGAGAGAGAGAGAGAGAGAGAGAGAGAGAGAGAGAGAGAGAGAGAGAGAGCGAGCGAGCGAGCACTGGGATACCAATTAAACATCTGCAAATTATAAAGAATACAATGCTCATACGGCCAAAGGTATTTTAGCATTGCGTTATTTTTAGATAATGCTGAGCTAGAAAAGGCATCATATAGATCACATGCATTTAGCACAGCTGTTCCAGATTAATATGGACATTTTTTTGGATTTATTCCACACAGACGGCCTATACAAAGCCCCCCTAAGGCTTTCTCTTTGACGGGTTCCTGCAGTCAGCTGATGGTGTGCAGAGCTGAAGCACAGCAGCCAGGCCACTGGAAGTTCTCAAAGGAAACTCCAAGTGCTTAAGATAAAATTTCATCACCTCTTCTGGACTGGAAGGCCTGCGGTTGGTCATATAGTAAGGTGAAAGCATCACTGAATTACCGCCGCTTGTGTCATTGGCAGTTGCAAAAGCCATTCGCTTTTTAAATGAAGAGGGAGCTGTGCAAACTGTGCAAAGTGCTCGTGCAGTCAGACGGCAGCTTATAAGTCAGGCCGGTGGTGATAGCCTAAAGTCCATTAAGACGTTCCACATGTGGAGCACGATCACAAGTTCACGGGTTGACACTGTTGGTGGTACTTCAGCTCGGGCTATTAGGCAGATAAATGAGATTCTTTAAAGCTCTATCTCATGTTAAAATGTGCTCCTTAAATAATGAACCCCCAAATGAAGGTAAATATAATATTCACATCTGCAACTGCAAACCTAATGCTTCATTACAAACATGCTCCCTTGTGCACTTGCAAAGGTTTTCCTGCCTTCTGACATGTTATTAAATGAGATGAAGAAGTCCACGCCTGATGAAATATACCTTTTAATAGAAAATGTCACATTGAGATTGATTGTCAGGCTTGTCCCGATGGAAATGGGAGACACGTAAGTAAACACAAACTCTATGGGACAGACGGGGGTATTTACTGGACTGAGCACAAGTCCAGTGCTGCTGTTTATGTTTTCTGGCTACAGAGTCCTTTTTTTAACCCTCAAATTAGTTTATCCTCCCTCAGGGGCTTGTGTAAGAGTTTTAAGAGGTTTACTGTGCAGACATCAACCACAGTCAACTGGCAGCCGCTGTGTAAGGCTTGTGCAATTACTTTAAACATGTCATTACAATAAAACTGTATATAAACAAGTGGAATCAGGCATTTTAACTACATTAAAAGTTATTGTTCCCATGGTTACAGGGGGCAAAAATGAGATTTTCAACTGGAAGTTCATGTTCAAAGCCTTCACAATTGGACTGGTAGTCAGTCAGCCACACACATCTGCCAAGGTGCACCACAACCCATAGGTATATATCAGGTGTTTTACCTAGATGTGCATGTAAACTCAACAAAAATATAAACGCAACACTTTTGGTTTTGCTCCCATTTTGTATGAGATGAACTCAAAGATCTAAAACTTTTTCCACATACACAATATCACCATTTCCCTCAAATATTGTTCACAAACCAGTCTAAATCTGTGATAGTGAGCACTTCTCCTTTGCTGAGATAATCCATTCCACCTCCCAGGTGTGCCATATCAAGATGCTGATTAGACACCATGATTAGTGCACAGGTGTGCCTTAGACTGCCCACAATAAAAGGCCACTCTGAAAGGTGCAGTTTTATCACACAGCACAATGCCACAGATGTTGCAAGATTTGAGGGAGCGTGCAATTGGCATGCTGACAGCAGGAATGTCAACCAGAGCTGTTGCTTGTGTATTGAATGTTCATTTTTCTACCATAAGCCGTCTCCAAAGGCGTTTCAGAGAATTTGGCAGTACATCCAACCAGCCTCACAACAGCAGACTACGTGTAACCACACCAGCCCAGGACCTCCACATCCAGCGTGTTCACTTCCAAGATCGTCTGAAACCAGCCACTCGGACAGCTGCTGAAACAATCGGTTTGCATAACCAAAGAATTTCTGCACAAACTGTCAGAAACCGTCTCAGGGAAGCTCATCTGCATGCTCGTCATCCTCATCGGGGTCTCGACCTGACTCCAGTTCGTCGTCGGAACTGACTTGAGTGGGCAAATGCTCACATTCGCTGGGGTTTGGCACGTTGGAGAGGTGTTCTCTTCACGGATGAATCCCGGTTCACACTGTTCAGGGCAGATGGCAGACAGCGTGTGTGGCGTCGTGTGGGTGAGCGGTTTTCTGATGTCAATGTTGTGGATCGAGTGGCCCATGGTGGCGGTGGGGTTATGGTATGGGCAGGCGTCTCTTATGGACGAAGAACACAGGTGCATTTTATCAATGGCATTTTGAATGCACAGAGATACTGTGACGAGATCCTGAGGCCCATTGTTGTGCCATACATCCAAGAACATCACCTCATGTTGCAGCAGGATAATACACGGCCCCATGTTGCAAGGATCTACACAATTCTTGGAAGGTGAAAATGTCCCAGTTCTTGCATGGCCGGCATACTCACCGGACATGTCACCCATTGAGCATGTTTGGGATGCTCTGGACCGGAGTATACGACAGCGTGTACCAGTTCCTGCCAATATCCAGCAACTTCGCACAGCCATTGAAGAGGAGTGGACCAACATTCCACAGGCCACAATTGACAACCTGATCAACTCTATGCGAAGGAGATGTGTTGCACTGCATGAGGCAAATGGTGGTCACACCAGATACTGACTGGTATCCCCCCCCAATAAAACAAAACTGCACCTTTCAGAGTGGCCTTTTATTGTGGGCAGTCTAAGGCACACCTGTGAGGTGGGATGGATTATCTCAGCAAAGGATAAGTGCTCACTATCACAGATTTAGACTGGTTTGTGAACAATATTTGAGGGAAATGGTGATATTGTGTATGTGGAAAAAGTTTTAGATCTTTGAGTTCATCTCATACAAAATGGGAGCAAAACCAAAAGTGTTGCGTTTATATTTTTGTTGAGTGTATATGTGTGTGTTTAAATTGATGCCCATTTATTATTTGATGAAAAATGTATGAAAATACCCTATGTCACAATGTTGACAAGGGATCCAGATCCTTGGGCTATTCCTCACTCGTTAATCAAATTTCATGAAAATGAATTGGTTAACATATTTTTGAATAACCATCGTGAAAATCAAACAACCTAGAAATATAATGGCTGCACCATTTATGACTTTCACCTTCATGACCTCCTTTGAGCTCCATATTCCGACTTCCTAAAGATATTATGCCAAGGTACATAGGTACCTGTAAAGTTTGGTGCTCTGATGTTCAATGGTTCTCAAATTATCAAGCTCGCTCAAAGACATTCAGGTTTGGACAAACTGCAGTTCTTGCTGGGCATTGATATGTTGACATGACTTGATGATTGTAAACACTACCTGTAATTATCATGTGCAGTCACACCAATCATGGTTGAACTTGTCATCCAAGGTTGCCATCAATAGTGGTTAGTATTATCCATGTATTGTCTGTGGTTAGGTCAGTTTTGGGAGCACACGCTAGTGTTAGAAGTCACTGCATCTAACACATTGCACAACCACCCTGGGTCCTGGATGGCAAATACCCAGACAGACATCTAGACAGACAAAGTAACCTCTATCTCTTGCAGCCAGATGATAAGTGGGCATCCTTTTGACCTCTTCCAGTTGCTGAAGTCCTCAACACCAACCCATCTGTGTGCTAGACCATGCCCTGAGAAATACACCAGATGGCCAAAATGTCATAACATTCTCTCATAATATAAGTGATACTCTTCATCAGAGTTATTCTAAGTAATTCCAGCCCAAGGATCCCCCAAAGAGACTTCCAAAGAGAGTCATCACTTTTGGTCGCTGAATCGCTTCAGAACTGTACATTAAGACAGATAGCACCAGGACCCTAAAAACCCAGACCTTTGTTCCCTCCCAGCGATAACTGCCTCATCAAAGACCTCTGTCCGGGGACAGAGGTCTTTCTAAAAGGTTGACACTTACAGCACATACAGATACATTTCTGATGGCCACGCCCAAGAAATAATTGAAAGCCTGGAACTTACCTTGCATCCAAATAGTATCTACTCAGGCTGGTTAGGAACCTTCCACCCTACTGCAGTCCACTCTAGAAGTAAGCAAACGAGAAGTGGGGACATAGTTCGGGTATACTACACTGCCACCATCTTATGTGTACTTTGACCCAGATGTTTGCAGATGACACATATGTGCATATCCATATATACTACGAAAATTTCTATACTGCAACAGCAGAGTATTTTAAAGGGTTCCTGATACTTAACAAATGTGTATTTGTACAAAACTATGTACAGTCCCATGTAAGCTGCTACTGTTTCCATATATGCCTGTAATCATCTATTTGAATTTTTTTTGGGACAGCATTCTTCATTTACCAGGCTCCAGCAGCCTCATGTAGTGCATGCTATGGAAGTAGAAGATGATGAGTACTACTAAATGCCTACTGAATTTTTTGATACCCTACAGATTGTGATGTACTGCTTTTGATTTCTATATAGAAAGGTAATATGATTTTTCTGTTGTAGCCTTGGTCTTGATCCAGGACCATCATCATCTGCAGATAGAATGAGTTTAAACCATGCCGATGAAACAATGTAGCAGATTGGCTTTAACCCAGATACCCCGTAATTTCTGAATAACTTTCATATTAGTTAGATATTTACCATAAACCCAGTGAGAGCAAACTGCAATGTCTCTGCCCACTCACAGCATCATAATTAAAACATAGAATTGTTTATTTAAAGCAGCGGCTGTAAAGAATCGACTGTCAGACGGGAACCCATAAAAAGAAAAGTCCGGAAGCAGGCTGTGGCTTGAGCAAGTGTTAGGTAAAATTCATCTGTGCACGGTGTTTGTCTGTAGAAAAGCAAAATTATGCACGAAGGTTTATTTATGTGTAAAGAAATACATTGACTCAAATAGCCTGTAGAAGAAGAAACAAGGAAATGGCACAGAGTGGGTAGAGGGTGGGAGGAGGTCTAAAACCTCGGAGAAGTTAATAACTTGGTATAATAAATAATACATCAGACCGATGACAATTTGGCACTACTATTTATTATCGTCATCAGCTACCTCAGAAAATAGCTGCACTCGGTGCTCTGGGGCTACTGTGCACTGGATGGAAACACTGTTTTAATACTCAAGGCAATGATGACAATATTTGATGTTTTACCTCTGAGAGAGAGTGTCAGATTTTGCAGTGCTACAATCAGAAGCGATGGTGGAGACTATACCATTACCAGATGGTGCTCTGCCCAGAGGGGATGGATAAATGAGGACCACCAGGGTTGATATAACAGCAGGACAGTGATGTAACTGCACAAAGAACATGCGCTATAATAACTACGTCAAAGCAAATGAAATGGACTGAGTGCAGTCTGATATTCAAACTTGGCTTGTAGTCAACAGTCACAGTGACTTTGACTGAATGTTGATTTTTCAGTGATCCAAGAAAGAAAAAGTAAAGTATAAATGGTTACGTCTGAGAGGTAGGGATGGACTGGTCATCTGCCTGGGTGGTTGATATCCGCTTGACCCAAGGCGATTTCCGTAGTGTGGTGGATGCGGCAACACACTGCACCGGTGCATGCTCCCAGACCCGAACTGACCTGACCTTCCAAAGAAAATAAGCACATTATAACTAGAAAGCCCCTCAGTAAAATGCATTCTTCTGCCACGGTGCAACACACGCTTTAGCTATGAACCCAAACCATATTGCAATCATGATTTTTATTTTAGTTTTTATTGAGACCGATCAACAAACCAACCCACCAATTGAGTAATTTACCAACCACTCCCAAAACATACACGCAACAAAATATAAATGCAACACTTTTGGTTTTGCTCCCATTTTGTATGAGATGAACTCAAAGATCTAAAACTTTTTCCACATACACAGTATCACCATTTCCCTCAAATATTGTTCACAAACCAGTCTAAATCTGTGATAGTGAGCACTTCTCCTTTGCTGAGATAATCCATCCCACCTCACAGGTGTGCCATATCAAGATGCTGATTAGACACCAGGATTAGTGCACAGGTGTGCCTTAGATGCCCACAATAAAAGGCCACTCTGAAAGGTGCAGTTTTGTTTATTGGGGGGATACCAGTCAGTATCTGGTGTGACCACCATTTGCCTCATGCAGTGCAACACATCTCCTTCGCATAGAGTTGATCAGGTTGTCAATTGTGGCCTGTGGAATGTTGGTCCACTCCTCTTCAATGGCTGTGTGAAGTTGCTGGATATTGGCAGGAACTGGTACATGCTGACGTATACGCCGGTCCAGAGCATCCCAAACATGCTCAATGGGTGACATGTCCGGTGAGTATGCCGGCCATGCAAGAACTGGGACATTTTCAGCTTCCAAGAATTGTGTACAGATCCTTGCAACATGGGGCCGTGCATTATCCTGCTGCAACATGAGGTGATGTTCTTGGATGTATGGCACAACAATGGGCCTCAGGATCTCGTCACAGTATCTCTCTGCATTCAAAATGCCATCAATAAAATGCACCTGTGTTCTTCGTCCATAACAGACGCCTGCCCATACCATAACCCCACCGCCACCATGGGCCACTCGATCCACAACATTGACATCAGAAAACCGCTCACCCACACGACGCCACACACACTGTCTGCCATCTGCCCTGAACAGTGTGAACCGGGATTCATCCGTGAAGAGAACACCTCTCCAACGTGCCAAACGCCAGCGAATGTGAGCATTTGCCCACTCAAGTTGGTTACGACGACGAACTGGAGTCAGGTCGAGACCCCGATGAGGACGACGAGCATGCAGATGAGCTTCCCTGAGACGGTTTCTGACAGTTTGTGCAGAAATTCTTTGGTTATGCAAACCGATAATAATGTAATTCGGGTCACGGCACCAATGTAGCAGTTTGCTCTGTGTTGTGATTTGATCCTCTCCTTTGCTTATTTGCTCCCGTTTTTTCTTTGTTTGTTTGTTTTTTTGGAAGTACATGAAATCAGTGCATGGCATCACGGACTACATCTAACTGTTTTTCTAAGTTAACTGAGAACAAGTTTGAACTCCAATTTAAAGTTCATGTTGGACCGTTGACATCAAAACACCAGTGGAACACCAAATGTAAGTCCCATTTCTGTTGTTTATAAATTAATAAAATATCAAATGACAAGGATCTATTTTAGTCATTATATAAAACAAATAAAGAATATTTTTTCATTCTTTTAATGGAAAGAATATTTCATGAGGTGAAAGATGGAATGTTCCATTCAATGAGGCAAAGCTGAAGTATGCACCATTGAACTCATAAACATCCATTATTTGTATACTATATTATTATCCTCCTGCCATAGAGACAGACGGCCTGGTTGCTGAAGTCATGGTTAAGCCAAGTCTGAGAGCATGTGTTGGTGGCATGGCAACCATCCAGGCAGGCAGCTGGTCCATCCTCACCTGTTGAGAGTAACCATCTCTCTGCGGCAGCCAGATGAAGCACGGAAGCCATACACACTTCCATATTAAATACTTAGAATACCTTAGAAAGTTGAGTTACTAATGGGTTCTTGTAACTGATATGTACTTCCTGGATGATTTTCTTCTGAATTGATTAATATGTTGCATTTGGTGATTCCACTGTTGCATTACCACCTAGAACATGGGTATTGTTTGGGTATTTGGGTGCAGATCTGGCACTAAAGCTCCTGGTGGTTATGGTGTCACGGTAAGCTTTCAACGGCAGCAGAAGGAGCTCGTCTTGAATGAACACAGACCACCGACACCCCACACCCCACACAAGTGAATGAATGAGTGAAAATATGCAGTGCTAATCAGGGCAAAATAAACAGAACAGCTCCCACGGGCATCGCGGTAACAGGAGAAATGACTGCAGTAAAGTATGCCCCAGTCATCATGCACCACAGGTTCCAGCCAGTCAACCCAGAAGACTGTGGTTTCCTGAAATGCGTGATGTTTCCACCAGTATGAAACCAGGTGTGTGTCTGTGGTGCAAACAGAAATACTCCCTCAGTCCAATCACTTAACTGAACTGATTTTAAGTTTACCACATTACACTGCATGTCATTCAGTGCAGGCAGAGGTTCACTCCCTCAAATGGGTTCTTCTGGATTAGAGCCATCAAGGCCTGAGGGAGCCTGCTCATAAATGTGAGCACCAGAGGAGCCAGCATGCTCTGTCGGGGGGACTCCATCTTAATTTTTAGGATCGGGAGAATTTTCCCATCAAGATGAGAAGCAGATGTCTCTCCTTTTCTGTCTTCCTCTCTTGTGGTCGCACTGACTCTGTTTCTGTCTCCGTCACATTGGCTCCCTCCCTGGGTAGGTCAAACACGGCCCTTTGCCCCCTCGGGACGTGGGCGGAAAAGTACCATGGGAAGGGTAGCTGCCCCTCAGCCCGGTCACGTGACAGAGGAGCCTTTTTGTGGGATGCTTTTACGTACATTGCTACATGCTCATGGAGCTCGTCCAAAAACTTGAAACTTTCTCATGGAAAAGCGAAGGAGCGCTGATGCAAACGTCACGATCTGATGATTCCCGCTTAAGATGGATGTTGCAAAGTGCTGCAGAGCTGGCTTTCACTTGGTCTACTGGAACTACTTTCACCACCATTGCGTGACCCCTTGAACTTTGGCAGGATAAGGAATGATGGCTATCGGACAGAAGAGCTCCGTTTCCCGTCATGTGTCTACTCTCTGCGTAAATCGTTTGCAGGGTCTGCCTCATGCACCTGCGGTCCTCCTCTGGCCTTGCAACCCAACCTCTTGGCTCATTTCTGACGTATACACAAGTATAAACAGACAGAGACAAACTGCAGGCCGGTCACCGGGTGCAGGGTCACAGTCTGTAAACAAATGAGCAAGAAGATGAACAGAAGCTCTCCATGGAGTAGCCGCTGACTCTACTGAAGCAGAAGACCAGACGGATGAGATATACGACTTATACAGATGTCTGCTAAATGTACAAGTTGCCACGCCATCGCGTAAGATAAGGGTTTTGGTATGAGATTGTTTAACCCACTATCAATGAACGTTGCCTCAGTGGATAGAAGGTCATCTTTCAACCGAGGCGCCGAGTTTAAAGGCCCCGACTTAACCCAAATTTCCCCGCTGAAGTACGCTTCAGGAAGGTTCCTTAGGAACTGCTGACTGATGATAGAAGGAAAGGGAAAACTTCCATGAGGGAATAAATAAACATTCCCTATTTTGTTTGTGATTCGTACAACAGTACAATCCCTGATAACAAATAAAGTAAATTAATTTGGTGTAATTAACTCGTAATGGACGTAGAGCTCTTTGGCATAATATCTTGGGAGGACATTCTGGGTCTCGGTCAAATTCCCTGAAGTAGTTCTGAAATGCATCGACAAATACAAAAAACAGTTCACTGGGGAACCCATGGAAAAGCATTAACACCATTTGGCCTCAGGGCCTACATGGGACTACAACTGGAGACAGCTAGACCACTGATGACTGGACAAAATCTTATCTTTAAAGATGTAAAACAGTGATGATTTCAACTGATGAATAATTAGCATTTTTTTGGCCCATGGTTCTAAAAAAAAATGAAAAGTGCAAAACAGCATGTCTTCTTCTTTGTAATCAATAGCATTTGTCAAAACTGCTTATTGGTCTGTTACTTTGGTCCCTACAATAAAGGTCCCTATACCTTGGGACCATTATTGACAATGGACTATGAGCATCAGATTGACCTGGTATGTAAGAAAGCTCACCAACGTGTGTATTTTTTATTGTAAACTCAGACATTTTAATGATTTACTGAATCTGTTCTTACCTTTTCTGTTATTTGCTGGAATTGGTTTTTAACTTAAAAAACAAAACTTTAACTTTAAAAAACAAAAACCGTCTGCATCGTATTGTAAATGAGTGCAGCAAGATTGCTGGTTCTTCTTTAAATAACCTGCCATCCATACATAAAATCAGAGCCATTAAGAAGGCGTGGTCGATTTTGGATGATCCCAGTCACCCCTTGTACCCAGAGTTCAAACTGCTTCCATTTGGTCGTAGATTTGTGTCAAGAGATGTAGGACCAGTAGGTACAAGAACTCCTTTATACCCACTGTTACTAGGTTTTTAAACATTATTACATGAGTTTCTTATTGTTTTGTGTTATTATTATGTCCACTGTCTGGTGAGTTTTCATGGCATATTTCGGATCATGTTATGTTTATGTCTATGCATGTATGAATGTGTTCAATCTGCTGTTCAAATATTGCCCCATTGAGGATAATAAAGACACCTTGATACAAGGTGTCTTTATTATCCCCAGGAAAATGAATGAGAGCCATTGATCTGCACACACTGGGAAGGCTGGTGTAAAAGTGAAAGAATTGAAACCACTGAAGTCACTCGATGGATGCCATCTATCATACTGCCTTTTTCAAAACACGGACTGTGCTCATGGTGACAGTTTGGCTGTTTTGTTTTTTTTTTCCATAAAATGACAGGTAAGTTCCCCATATTACACCAACGTAAGTGTAAGAGCTAGCTAGTAAGCATAGGGGAAGTTTCCTTTAGAAGATCATGTTTTTATTGCAGCATTCCCTTTGTGTATGGTGTGTAATCATGGTAAACTTGTAAGTAATAGTAATAGTTGTAATAGTTTATAAACTTGTGCATGATGTGTGGGCTATATGACTGTTGATTTCAAATGTAGTGCATCATACATGAACCACAGGCATATAAGGGGCACCTCAGGGTTCTCTAATAGGACCATTGTACGGGTGGTGGAGAATGGGTATTAAAATTCTCAGACGATATTTCACATAAAATGATGATAGGTGGCAGAGGTTTTTGATACACTGAACCAAAGAATCAGTTGCTTCATTAAATGACTGAAACTGTAAATACAGTTATTACTTTAAAAGTAATTATTCAGGGCTTCAAAATCTTCAAAACTCTAAATAGAGCAATTGTTTCAGAAAACAATTCTGTTTTGAGAGACCTGACATGCTAAATAAATCAACGACTTTTTAGAAAATGATTCACTGTTTCAGTAGATATCAGTGTGACAATGAGCTGCTGTGTGACCCCCCCCCCGTACGGAAGCGGCGGACAGACAACAAACAAGATGTTAATATGACGCTTCAAGTGATCAAGCTTTTACTGAAACAACTGGGTGGGAGTCACAACTTCAACACTATATGACACTTAAACAAGAGGCCGCAGTGAGGTGTCACAAACTGATCGTGCTACCAGGAGGATCCTGGCCTCACTGGCAAGAAGTTCTCTTAGTTATTTATTTATTTATTTTACGTTCTGAAACGGGAAAGCACTTGTGAAACAATGTGACATCATCAGCCTTGAGAAAAAGTGGTTGTGCCTCGACTACTTATAAAACAGCTTTTGAGCCTTTCCAAACATTGCATTAGGTTTGTTTGTTACAAAGTTTCAAAAATCTTACATTTGCACTCATTGTTTGGAGAGGTTTAAACCCAAAACACTAGCTACGCCTATGTGAATCACCATCACAATTGTACCACAGATTGCCCTTTCTGGATGGCACACAAGTTGAAAAAGATAACATCTGCAAACATATGAAATTACTCCCAGGTTTATTCAAATTTACAGGTGTGTTTATGTGTTTTCTTGAATTTTATTCTCGTGGTCAAAAAGCCGAATCCATCCTGAGCTTTTACTCTGTTCTTTAATTTGTCCAACCTGCAAACGCAGACACGTAGGAATGAGCTCATTTATCATCGTGACAGATTTTGAAGCTGAACCATTGCCACTGTGCCCTAATGTTCCCTCTGTGCTCTGTTTTTGGCCTCAGCTACACCTGCCTGAAACTCCAGCCCACCTCCACCTGTGCAGGCAGCACCGTGCCGATGAAGAGATTAGTGACAGGACCCGTGAATGGCAGTGAGTATGAAACCTTGACGACGTGGTCATAACATGCACATATGTGGGACAGAGAAGGGGCCGTTATTTGGAATTCCGTGCTCCTCATGTCACATATCAGAGAACAGAGGGGAAAAAGAAAACCCTTTCCCACATCTGCTGCCTTTGATGGAGCAGGTAGAAGTTACGGCCCCGAGCGTGGTCTTCCTCCTCTTATTTTTCCTCCTGGTTCATGCTGAGAGCACATGTTCCCACACTGTGACCAGCAGGACTCTGGGTTTGTTGCTGGCGTGACTCAGATCACTTTGGCCTCAGCTTTATGGTGAGGCTGGGGGGGTAAAGGGGCTCGCCATCCTGAGGGACCACCCCCACCACCAGCTCAGGCTCGCTGCTGTCCACAGCACAGATAAAGTCTGACAAATGGCTTCTGGCATCCTGCAAATGGCTTTTACACACTCACGCGACACACGGGGACACAGCGATTATAGTGGTGCACCCCTCCTTCCCTCTGCTCCTTGGGCCACAAGGGAGAGCTGTTATCAATGTGAAGGAGTCGCAGGAGGAAATGCCATCTTAACTTGAGGAGTGTGTACGCTGCTGTTCATCTTCTGTCAATGGGCTGGTCCATCCTAGAACTATTCAGCACACTTCATAGGCCTAAATGGGGGTTGTTGTGGGTTAAACTCCTCCCTCAATATTCCACATGTAGTGAAGAAATGACAGATGGCAGAGGGGTTTTAATAAAATATCGAGGCAATCAATTTCCACAAAAATTTCTTAAACTTAAAAATCAATTGTTCCCACAACTTAAAAGTTTCGATTAAATGCTACTTGTACTTCATGATTACATGTGTTCATTAAGTAAGACTCTTTGGCTGCTAGGTTGTTTTTCAGTTGGTGTTCACTCTAAGAAATGAAACACAGGGGTTTTAAGTGTAATTAATACTATTACTTTCAATATACTTACATTTGTTAATTTGAGGGATTTAAGTATAGTATTTCATTTGATTTACTTAATTTCAACTACAATATTGTTTTGCACTTAATTGACAATGTTATGTGGAAAAAGTTACCTTAACTTTATCAATTAAATTCAACGTTTTCTTTCTTAGAGTGCAGCAGATCCGAGATGGCCTTGTGTGTTATGTATGAGCCAATTTTTACACCAGATATCCTTCTTGGCACAACTCCACATTACATGGAGGAATGTGGCAGGGGTTGGGGTTTGAACCAGGAACCTACTGCACCGAAACCAAACGCACTAACCACTTGTCCACCACTCCTGCGAAAGGGTTCATTAAGTCAGCTCAAATATTTTCATATATAATTACTTAATTCTTTTAAGTTGTGCTTAAGTTATGCTTTGAAGTTTTGCTTACTTAATATACAATTAGTTCAAGTCAATCAAAAATTCTGAACTTAATTTACTCAAAAAGCAAGACCATGTTACACAAACTTGAAATATTTAAGTAAGTAGAACATTTTCTTCAAACTTTTAGTTGACACTACTTAATCTTTTTAATTCATTTGAACATTTGGGATTACAGCGTATATCGAACTAAACAAATCAGTTGCTTCACAAAATGATTGACTGCTTTGAAACACTTGAAACAGTAAATAAAAAATTACTATAGAAATAATTATTCAGCTTCAAAATCCTAAATAACTGTTTCACAAAACAATTCCCTGTTTTCAAAGACTTGAAATGCAAAGCAAATAGATTGCTTCAGAAAACAGTTGACTGTTTCACAATGCTTGAAACACTTTTGTTGAAGATCTTTTGTTGATAAAATGTTTCACATTTTTGAAATACTTCAAAATTAAATGAAACAACTGCTTCAAAAATTAAACCAAACACTTGCTAAAGAAAATAATTCACTATTTGAAGTATGCAAGGCCATAAAACGAAATTGCTGTTACAAAAAGTTTCATCATTTCAAAATGCTACAAACACTAAATTAACCAATTATTTTGAAACAATTCACTGTTTTGGGAGATTAAAATAAATATGTATGAAACAGCTGCATTAGAAAGTGGTACAGTTTCACAAAGATAAAAGCCAATTAAGTCTTAAAAGCATTCAATAAGTCAAATTCTTCATTGGCTTGAAATATTCAAAATACAGAATGAGTCCCTTGTTTCACATAAAGATTTATTATTTTGAAATGCTTAACACACTAAGATAGTGACTTGTATTGAATAGTGGAACCCACTCCCCCCCCCCACTCCCTGCAATCTAAATTTCTGGTTGCGCCCCTGATGCCATTGCACTACATGATCTATGCTGTACGCTGTGCGGGTCTAGGATCAGATTACAGGCCTTCAGGAGGAAGAGAGCGGCACAGGGTGCAAGACATAGAAGCAACGGAGTCGGGCAGAACACGCAATCATGGGAAATGTTCACGAGAAAAGACAGACCTTTTTATTCTCGGCAGGAAACACAAATCTGCAGATGTTGAACAGCTGGGCAGCATCAGTATATGCACCATGGGAAAAAAGTGAGCATGAAATGTCACAGTGTCTAACGCCTAACAGGGTGTGGAAGAGAGTGGCTTTGTTTCAGTCAAATATGATGAATATTTGAAATAAAATAAAAAATATACCAATAAACTGAATTTCTTCTCTTTATATTCCAAACACGGGAAAGATGAAGCCCCTATTAAAAGTCTAGGCAGCAGAAGAGATGAGTGCATGTTGTGATTTGGAACATGCAGGGATATAGAGTGAACATGTTACACTCATTGTCCAAACAGATGCTATCTGAGATGATGGGAGACATGCGAGCCAGACGCCAGCCTCCTGAGAGTGTGGAAATAAGAGACCCCCCCCACACACACACACACACCACCACCACCAATTTCAAAATTTTGTTCATTCCCATGATCATTTTTAGTCATCAAGCAAGGATTAATCATAATATTTATGCTGGTGTGTTCACGCTTTTACCTGCTGTGTACTGGTCTTGTTACCTGAGAAATGCTCCATATGCTGGAAATCAGAATCATGCTGTGAACGGTCAAGACTTGCAGCTAGGCTATGCATGAAACACGTGCTTTAATTTTAAGTAGAAGCCTCAGTAACCTCCAGGCTTTGAAAATTAAAGAAACTAGGAAAGAGAACCTGCTCCTAATTTCCATCAGACATGCAATAAGATTTTTCCTTCCAACAAGCCTGGATAGGTCCAGCAGATGGTAGACAAGCTACAGCATCAATCACTGATCTAGCAGGTGGCAATGTTCAGCAGGTAGCAGTCAGTATCTACCTGACGTTGCCTAAGCAATACAAAGTTACTTTTTGAAATAAGCTGGTGCACCAAAGTGTCCCCAGTTTTAATCAGTTCAATCAATCAATTTCAATCAATTTCTTTATATAGCGCCAAATCACAACAAACAGTTGCCCCAAGGCGCTTTATATTGTAAGGCAAGGCCATACAATAATTATGTAAAACCCCAACGGTCAAAACGACCCCCTGTGAGCAAGCACTTGGCTACAGTGGGAAGGAAAAACTCCCTTTTAACAGGAAGAAACCTCCAGCAGAACCAGGCTCAGGGAGGGGCAGTCTTCTGCTGGGACTGGTTGGGGCTGAGGGAGAGAACCAGGAAAAAGACATGCTGTGAAGGGGAGCAGAGATCGATCACTAATGATTAAATGCAGAATGGTGCATACAGAGCAAAAAGAGAAAGAAACAGTGCATCATGGGAACCCCCCAGCAGTCTACGTCTATAGCAGCATAACTAAGGGATGGTTTAGGGTCACCTGATCCAGCCCTAACTATAAGCTTTAGCAAAAAGGAAAGTTTTAAGCCTAATCTTAAAAGTAGAGAGGGTGTCTGTCTCCCTGATCTGAATTGGGAGCTGGTTCCACAGGAGAGGAGCCTGAAAGCTGAAGGCTCTGCCTCCCATTCTACTCTTACAAACCCTAGGAACTACAAGTAAGCCTGCAGTCTGAGAGCGAAGCGCTCTATTGGGGTGATATGGTACTACGAGGTCCCTAAGATAAGATGGGACCTGATTATTCAAAACCTTATAAGTAAGAAGAAGAATTTTAAATTCTATTCTAGAATTAACAGGAAGCCAATGAAGAGAGGCCAATATGGGTGAGATATGCTCTCTCCTTCTAGTCCCCGTCAGTACTCTAGCTGCAGCATTTTGAATTAACTGAACGCTTTTTAGGGAACTTTTAGGACAACCTGATAATAATGAATTACATTAGTCCAGCCTAGAGGAAATAAATGCATGAATTAGTTTTTCAGCATCACTCTGAGACAAGACCTTTCTGATTTCATCCTCATTATGTGCTGTTTTAATTTAAAGATATGCAAGATGAGAGCATTTATAGTTTTTGAGTTATTGTCTTATAAACCTGGAAAGGGATGGACTCATTCATGTGTCCATTCACTCACTGCATTTCATTTCATTTCATTCATTTCACTGCATTTAAGGGTGTCAAAGTGGTGGTCCGTGGGTCGACAAAGGCTCACACTCCATGTAGTATATGGCCTGTAGTGTGCTTTTTTATGTATAATGAAAAAAGATAATTTATCTTCTGCATGTGAAGCAAACAAGAATGCACTGATATACCAGCCTGGCCTCACTTTATTTCTCTTTTTTTGTGATACTGTCATGCAATGTGTTACATTTTCATGACAGACATATATAGACAGAATAATAGTAGTGCTATATGACTAAAAAGATTAATCCAGGTTTTGAGTATATTTCTTATTGTTACATGGGAAACAAGGTACCAGTAGATTCAGTAGATTCTCACAAATCCAACAAGACCAAGCATTCATGATATGCACACTCTTAAGGCTATGAAATTGGGCTATTAGTAAAAAAAAAGTAGAAAAGGGGGTGTTCACAATAATAATAGCATCTGCTTTTGACGCTACAAAGTCAAAACTATTATGTTCAAACTGCTTTTTTTTTTTTAGCAATCCTGTGAATCACTAAATGAGTATTTAGTTGTATAACCACAGTTTTTCATGATTTCTTCACAGCTGCGAGGCATTAATTTTGCTGGTTTGGAACCAAGATTTTGCTCGTTTAAGTGTGCTTGGGGTCACTGTCTTGTTGAAACACCCATTTCAAGGGCATGTCCTCTTCAGCATAAGGCAACATGACCTCTTCAAGTATTTTGACATATCCAAACTGATCCATGATACCTGGTATGTGATATTTAGGCCCAACACCATAGTAGGAGAAACATGCCCATATCATGATGCTTGCAACACCATGCTTCACTGTCTTCACTGTGAACTGTGGCTTGAATTCAGAGTTTGGGGGTCGTCTCACAAACTGTCTGCGGCCCTTGGACCCAAAAAGAACAATTTTACTCTCATCAGTCCGCAAAATACTACTCCATTTCTCTTTAGGCCAGTTGATGTGTTCTTTGGCAAATTGTAACCTCTTCTGCACATCTTTTATTTAACAGAGGGACTTTGCGGGGGATTCTTGCAAATAAATTAGCTTCACACAGGCGTCTTCTAACTGTCACAGCACTTACAGGTAACTCCAGACTGTCTTTGATCATCCTGGAGCTGATCAGTGGGTGAGCATTTGCCATTCTGGTTATTCTTCTATCCATTTTGATGGTTGTTTTCTTCCACGCGTCTCTGTTTTTTGTTTTGTTTCCATTTTAAAGCATTGGAGATCATTGTAGATGAACAGCCTATACTTTTTTGCACCTGTGTATAAGTTTTCCCCTCTCCAATCAACTTTTTAATCAAACTACGCTGTTCTTCTGAACAATGTCTTGAACGTCCCATTTTCCTCAGGCTTTCAAAGAGAAAAGCATGTTCAACAGGTGCTGGCTTCATCCTTAAATAAGGGACACCTGATTCACACCTGTTTGTTCCACAAAATTGATGAACTCACTGACTGAATGCCACACTACTATTATTGTGAACACCCCCTTTTCTACTTTTTTTTACTAATAGCCCAATTTCATAGCCTTAAGAGTGTGCATATCATGAATGCTTGGTCTTGTTGGATTTGTGAGAATCTACTGAATCTACTGGTACCTTGTTTCCCATGTAACAATAAGAAATATACTCAAAACCTGGATTCATCTTTTTAGTCACATAGCACTACTATTATTCTGAACACTACTGTATACATACATTAAATATATACATATCATGGTACATGGAGCACACCAGGTATGCATCAGCCCTCTGATGCTTTTTCATTTTATTCTTTATTTGTTGAAATAGCTCCCCGCCATGAGGTCAGATCCTGACCTGTATCTCTCAGGTCATTTGAGGCCTAGGTGTCATATTTACAGTTTTCATTACATTCAAGAACAGTGTATCACCAGTACTTTAGTGAACTATGTGACCTTAAAATCACAGCACATTCACGACTTCAGTGCCTTTAAAAAGCACCAGCTAGGAACACACAAAGTGAAATTCAGCCTTATCAGATGATGGGAACCTCAATCCGCACCACATTTCCAATTTTCTCACATATGCAATAAAAAAAAATTAATTGAACATCGTCAGCTTTAATGTGTCTGCCTTATTAATAAAATGAAGTATGTACATCAGGAACAGCCGGCAGGTTCAGCAGTTCAGAAACCACAATGAGTTCTTTTACAACATCTGTAAATATAACTCAATCCTAAAATACCCTCGGCCGTATGAGCTTTGTCTTCTTTATAATATGCAGTTGTCTGATTGGTATCCCAGTCCAAAGTATGTAATATATATATATATATATATATATATATATATACACGAGGTCTGTCAATAAAGTATAGGTCCTTTTATTTTTTTCAAAAACTATATGGATTTCATTCATGTTTTTACGTCAGACATGCTTGAACCCTCGTGCGCATGTGTGAGTGGGGGAGTCGTCCAGCCCCTCGTCGGAATTCCTTTGTCTGAGAAGTTGCTGAGAGACTGGCGCTTTGTTTGATCAAAATTTTTTCTAAACCTGTGAGACACATCGAAGTGGACACGGTTCGAAAAATTAAGCTTGTTTTCGGTGAAAATTTTAACAGCTGATAAGAGATTTTGAGGTGATACTGTCGCTTTAAGGACTTCCCACGGAGCGAGACGTCACGCAGCGCTCCCAGGCGCCGTCGTCAGCCTGTTTCAAGCTGAAAACCTCCACATTTCAGGCTCCATTGATCCGGGACGTCGTGAGAGAACAGAGAAGTTTCAGAAGAAGTCGGTTTCAGCATTTTATCCGGATATTCCACTGTTAAAGGAGTTTTTTTTAATGAAAGACGTGCGGACGGACTGCAGCGTCGGCTCGCAGCTGCCGCGACGCTCCGCCACTGGAAAAACACCTCCGTTGGAAGCCTTAAGGACAAGTTGGAACATGTCCAGCTGTTAAACAATTTCTCATATACTCACTCCACTGAAAGCCATCAAAAGCCGCCTGGATTTTACAAATGGTTATCAACACGGAGGTGTTTTTCCTGTGCCGCCGCACCGCGCCGGCTGCGTCCCGACGCGCGGACCCGTCCACACGTCTTTCATTAAAAAAATCTCCTTTAACAGTGGAATATCCGGATAAAATGCTGAAACCGACTTCTTCTGAAACTTCTCTGTTCTCTCACGACGTCCTGGATCAATAGAGCCTGAAATGTGGAGGTTTTCAGCTTGAAACAGGCTGACAATGGCGCCTGAGAGCGCTGCGCGACGTCTCGCTCCGTGGGAAGTCCTTAAAGCGACAGTATCACCTCAAAATCTCTCATCAGCCATTAAAATTTTCACCAAAAACAAGCTTAATTTTTCAAACCGTGTCCACTTCGATGTGCCTCACAGGTTTAGAAAAAATTTTGATCAAACAAAGGGCCAGTCTCTCAGCAACTTCTCAGACAAAGGAATTCCGACGAGGGGCTGGACGACTCCTCCCACAAGGAGTGCTCACAGGCGAATGACGTCACCGACAGGCGTGGAAAAACTCACGCATGCGCACGAGGGTTCAAGCATGTCTGACGTAAAAACATATGAATGAAATCCATATAGTTTTTGAAAAAAATAAAAAGGACCTATACTTTATTGACAGCCCTCGTATATATAAATAATTTTACAATAACAAAATAACAATAATTTTACATTTATTGCTATTTACAGTCTTACTTAAATTTGTACATCTTCAATAAAGCTCATCAATCAATCATAAACAATATTTACGTTTATGAGCTTTTGACAAGAGCGGAAGTTAGCGTGCAAACTGACGTCCGCGGAATGTATTGTAAATCAGTCTAGAGTTGTTATTGGGTTACAAAAACATCATTTTTGGTTTCAGAAGTGTTTATTTCTTGTAGCTTTTATATGATATATGACAAAGAGGTTATATTTACACACAAACGAAAAGGTTTGAAGCTAGCCTGTGACATCACCATGCTAACGTTCACGAACTGTCTTGTAAATCACTTCAGAGGTGTTATTAGGTTCCATAAACAGCGCTTTCAGTTTTAGAAGTGTTTATTTCTTGCTAGGTTTTACAGAATATATGAAACATGTTATATAAACACATAAATGAAGTGGTTTTACAGAGAGCTGTGTTACATTGCCGCTCTACTTTGATTGGATGTCAGACCCGCCACTCAAAAAAAAAAAAAAAAAAAAAAAAGAGAAACAGAATGACTTTTTCACCTCTTAAAATAGGTCAAGGTTCACCATCTTTGAACATGTTCAAAGTCTGTGTCCCAAGAATGTTCCCTGTGAATTTGAAGACTCTAGCAGTATTAGGACTGGAGTTATGCTGAGCACAGACAGACGGACAGACAGACACAAAGTCTTGGCAATACCCGATGGCCATATTTTATGGCCTCGGGTAAAAATGAATAAAAAAAAGAAATTCCAGGTGTGAAAAATATGGAGGACCCGAAATGCTGCAACAATTCCAAATTAAGACAAATACAAAGAAAATACCTCCATCAGTTCTTGAACACCCAGTTGTATCAACAAAAGTCTTGCAAACTGGGAAAAAATGCAACCATCGGAAGCATGTGCAACAATTTAATTTGATAATGTGTGTGCTGCAAATTCACACAACATACATAAAAAGACAGATGTGCTACAAAGATCCACAACACAACGGAAGCATGAACAAAATGACAAAATAGATTTGTGCCCATTCCTCTGTTGTTGTGCATCGCCCATCACACATACATAAATAAATAAATGTATTTCTTCTAAAAAAAACAAAAAAAGTAGCAGTGGTCTTTGTGACCTCCAGACTCGACTTTGGAAATTAAAGAAACTGACAAACGTTTAATTCAAGCTACATGATAACTTCAATGGCACATGCTCCTGATGTCTGAAACAATCCCAGACATGTCCAGCAGGTGGCAGCCTCATCTGTTATATTTCATAAATAAAACCAACTTCATTTAGTACTGATCAGGTGCATCTGAGCTAACCATGTTTTAATCAGTTTAACCTCATTATATGCCCTTTAATACTGTGTGTGTTAAGATGGAACATTCACTGTCTGACTGAGATATCGTGGTAACCACCTGCAGGGATGGACTCTTTTTTTTCCCTTTCTTTTTTTCAAATCTATTAACTCCGTGCAGTTTAAGGCAAAAACTTAGAAATCTAAAAGTAAATAATTTTATGAAACAGATCTTTAATGAAACAGAAAAAAAAACCCCTTCATGATTAATTTTGTTGTAAGAGGAATATTTGATTTTCTGCTGACCTACTATGAAGAGAAACACAAACACTACAGTTTTCTTTGAAATGTTTCGATGTTGCATAATACTTTTGCACAGTATGTGTTATACTGAAGGTGTGATATTTGTGAATTTATTACACTATCCAATAAATGGTGCTGGCTTTAACCGACAGAAAATTCAAATTCATATGTAAAATGGCACAGTAAGGTAGAGAAAGAAAATGATGTCTGTGTTTACACACTTTAAATAATCATCACTTTTTCAAAATAAATGAAATCAGACTTTCTGCAATACCCTTGAGAAGAAGGCAGAAGAATGAATCAAGTTCTGTTTTTCCTTTACCAACAGCAATATTTAGACAGCAAATAAAATATTTCTGGCTTGTTGCCTGTGGGGATCCATGGACTGTAGTTTGGGTAGTGTTTATAAAATAGGTAGTTAACATTTTTCAAGGGTGGTAATAAATTATATAAAGTTTTTATAATGAGCTGGAATGGCGTGTGAGTCCAGAATGTTTTTAGAACCTTAGACCTCAACAGTTTTTAGAAGAGGAACTCAACCCTTTTATTTCTTGTTAATTACATCATTTTTAAATGTTAATTTACTGTCTTAATGTATTTGTAATTGGTTTAGGTTCTTGTTATCATATACACATTATTATTATTATCAGTATAATTATTATTTTCTTTTATTATTACTTCTATTTTGTCATTTCATGTTTAAATGGACCACAATAAAATAAGTGTTTTCACTTTCTTGTGTCATCCATGTATTTTTAATGTGTTTACATTATGTACTTACATTGAACTTACTAAATAAAATAAAAATACCAAACAGGATTTGTCAGCTCTCCCCAGTTTATCTGTAATCAAAGTTGTATGTACACACACATACGTGTACAAAGACGGCACTTCGCTTTTAATATATTGTGGGGAGTTACACAGAATAACAAAAACCTAACCAAATTTTTTTTGTTGTTTTTTCTTCATTCTGTCCCAAACAGGTATTTTTACACACCCATAAACAGACTGTGGCAGAAGACATCAAACGCAGTACACTTCCCACTCATGGTAACGGCAACATGACATTTAACTAAACTGACTAAACCATTTGAACTACAAAAACACAAATCAATAACACTAACAACACTGTCAAACTAACATGAACCACAATAACAACATTTAAAAAACCCCAAACCCCCAACTCTCATGGTGCATTGCAGCACATCCATTGTTCACTGTTGTTAGCTAATATCGCTAATTTCTCCAAAAATTAGTCCTATCCACTTTTCATTTTCGCAGAGTTCATCCTTGACAAAATACATAAGCATAGCAAACAGCAAATATTAAATCTCCCTAGTTTCTATGTGATTGAAGCCATACACACGCACACACAAACACACAGAGGCTACTTGGCTATTATAATATGGATTATATTACATCTATGTACTGAAGCCAGACTCTGAATTAGGTCACCTGTGAACACAGTCCAATTATGTCAGGCTTCATTCTTCAAACAGGATCTGAAAAATGATGTAGGACAGATATCCACAGCTGTTATTTCAATTGATTTAACAGATGAAACTTTTGTCTGTTTCAAATCATCCTTTCATAAACCTGTTTTTGTGTGATGCATTTTTTAAACTAGGTAATGATACCCTTGGGTATCTGACTTTAACCCCAGTGACATTAACCTTCATCCAAATGATTGACCCAGGGGTGGGCAATCAGGTGCCATGAAGGGCTGAGACACTGAATGTTTTGCTTGCTACCAATCACCTCAGCATGTGGTTTCATTAATGATCAGGTGTCTCACAGGGTGATTTCATTGACTTTCAGGTGTTTATATTCAAGGGAGAACCTTCATCAGCAAACCCACCTGCTGAAATGATTGGTTGCGAGGAAAACCTGCAGTGTCTCGGCCCTCGTTGCCCACCCCTGGTTGACCTGTGGCTGACTTTGCCAGTGCAATTCAGGAATCCACCTGTGTGTGCCATAATTAGTCCACATTGGGTTGAAAATGTCCTTGACCTTGACCTTTGTCAAAATTAATTCTTTAGCTCAATTTTGGGGTCAACCTTCACTGACAAACTAAGTTTGGTAGAAATCAGCAAAATGACCTGGGAGGACAAGGCCAACACACAGACAGGCAGACATGAAAATTCAGTAAGGTATATCTGATATATTATATTCCAATTCTAAGGTGGAACTATGCCAGTATACAGAGGTATAGCTAAATATCTAAAAAGGAAGAGTAAAATAGGAGAGTAGAAAAGAGTAGAGCAGAGCCACTTAGGTGCCTGGTCTTGAGAACCAGGGATGGTAGGTTGAAAAGCTTTTTTATCCCATGGGAACTCTCCCTACCCACCCAAGCAGCTCAAGAAAAAGGTATATATATAATATAATAAGTAATAAGACATAAGAAGGATAAGACATCACAGGAGAAGATTGTAGTAAAGGTAATTTAGTATGTGGACTAGTAGTAAAATCAAATATAGTTAGTAGGCTAAACTATAGATGCAGAAGCTATGAGTGTGTGAGTGTACTGGTATCTATCTAAAGTAACTCTGTTAGCATACTATAGGAAAATAAAAGATAATAATTATGCTATCAAATGGAAACCTAAGAACTTAGGTACTATATGTTGATATCTTTAAAGGCACACATAAACTGATGAATCATTAAAAATCTGCACCATGTAAAACAGAATTGTGAATGGCGAAAATAAGCTAGTTATAGTAGAAGAGCTATATTAGCTGTGAATAAGCCAACCGTACCCAGCAAGCTAATACGGTAAACAAAAAAGGTAATTAGTGTATAATGTATAATAGCGTAGTTAAACCTACAGTAACGGTATTAACAAATACATATAAAATAAATGTGGGCAAAAGTATGAATTAATGTGGGTTATCAAACACAAAAGAACCAACTATTTTGTAAGCTACGATGAACGTTGCTAAGGCCGGCTAGATAAGCTAACGTTAGCTGTTAGGTATAACTAATTGTATCCCACTCCTCCAATATTTACTTAAATATAATAATACTAAAAAGGGGGAACAAGAAAAAGTAAAGCGTGTAGAAATGCATATGGAGACATAAGTACATATATTTTCAGAAAAGAGAAAACGCCAGCTGTTTTAATCACCAAACCTGCAGCTGCCAGCGTTACACATCTTGCTGTTTCTTCGTCTTCTGCTCATATTACTGACACAGTATTCAGTAGCTTCGCCCTCGTGTGGGAACACATGTAATTACAGCTGATCATCCCAGTAACCACTTAAAGCATTATGACCTTGAGCCCTGTGACTGAGCTTTGGCAAATTTGACCTTGCCTGGTCAGTTCTACCAGCAGAGCAGCCTCCATATGTGTACCAAGCTTGGTGCAATTTGGAATGAAAAACCTAAATTTTTACCTTTGACCCTTATGAACTTGACCCCCAGTGACTGGCCTTTGGTTAATTTGTCATCACCTGGACAACTTCAGAACCCACCTCCATATGTGTGCCAAGTTTAGTGCAAATTGGAGAAAGGAGGAAACAAAAAACCTTCAATTTTGACTTCTGACCCCAATGATGTGGATGCCAATGACTGACCTTTGGTAACTTTGACCTTGCCTAAGCAGCTCCAGAACACACTTCCATGTGTGTGTCAAGTTTGGTGCAAATCAGAGTAAGAAAACCTCAATTTTGAGCTTTGATGGTGACCAAGTGGTTAGTGCACTTGGTTTCAGAGCAGAAGGTTTCCGGTTCAAATCCCACCCCTACCACATTTCTCCATGTAATGTGGAGTTGCACCAGGAAGGGCATCCGGCGTAAAACCTGTGCCGATTCCACATGCAGATCCACCTTGGATTTACTGTGGCGACCCCGAGTGCAAACGAGGGAGCAGCTGAAGGGGCTTACTATCTTGATCCCAATGATTGACCTTTGGTAAATAAATTTGAGGGGACATTAGAGTATAATGTCTAAATTTTGACATTTGATCACAATGACATTGACCTGTGCTGAAACCCATTAAGAGCAGCTCCAGGTTTGATGATCACCCCCATATCGAGGCTAACGGACATTAACGGAAGGACCTAGGAGAAGTTGGGAAAATATTCAAATATTACAAATATTCCTGTTTTTTTTTGTTTTTGTTTTTTTTTTGCATTTTTCAATTGTCGTGTTTTGCAGATACATTACATACATTTGTTCCAGCCTGTCAGAAATAATATTGATCACTGTGTTCACATCATGTGGAATGTCTTACAGCTTCAATCTCACAGAAAGTGAGATCAAATCTGTGTGGTTTGGATTCTGTGAGAACTGGCAGTCCCTGAAATGATGATTCCGGAAAATGCTATGTAACAGCATCATATATGACTTTACCATGAGGTGAACTTGGGGGGGGGGGGGGGGTCACTGTAGAGTGACGGCTGCTGCTGCAGGCTGAGAAACGACTGGCAGCAGAGTCTGAGGGCACAGATCACATGAAAGACAATAAGGTCATTTGTGGCCTGTTTAATTGACACCTGCACTTAATTTTGACTGTCAGCTAATTAACGTCTGCACACTGTTTTACTGTCAGTCGTGTTCACAGTTTTCAGCATCATCTGCAGCTTTATTCCATTTTGCAAAAACTACAACAAAAGACAGGTCTGAATCTAAAACCCTGAATGAGCCGAGGCTCTGAAGCCAGACACAAATTTTTGTCTTAGAGGGATTTTCCAAGTCTGTTTTATATATTCTGTGAAGTTGCTACCACGGACCAACCTGTCCACGCCCAGAGGAGTGAAGATGAAACTCTTATTCAATTTGTGTGTATATTTGTGCAGCCTAACAAATGAAATTACACATTAAATTGTACTGGCTGTCAGCATCTTGTCTTTATGCAATAACTGAAATATTTAATGTGATCGTTAATCAATAAAAGTACTTTGCAATGTTTTTTTCCTGAGTTTTGTCTGACAGGCTGAGTTGCAAATTCACCTAAAGCTGTACTTCGTACAACAGTTTGGGTGGCTGAAAAAAAGTTGTGTGGAAAGGAGAATAAGTCCTATACATGCCCTGAGGCCTGTTGGTGTTTATCCCGGAATTCTGTAGTATGAAGTGGATGAGAGTCCATGACCTTCCCTGGACAGCACCCCTGGTGTGATGCAGGTGCACCCATTTACAGCTGGGTGTGCTGGGATGATGCAGATGAAGTGCAAGGGGGAAAAATTTTTCTTATAAATTTCTGACTTTGACATTTGTGGAGTCTTGTGTATTGCGTAAGAAAGGCATTTCATCAGGTCCAGGCCCATCCTAAACTTGGATGCTCCTGAGACAACAAAAATCATAACGACATGCAGAACCCACCTCCGTATGTCTGTCGGGTTTGGAGCTAATCAGAGTGAAAAACACAAGATTTGAACATTGACCCCAATGTCTGAATTTTGGTAAATCTGATCTCCTCTCAACAATTCCAGAACCCAGCTACTACGTGTGCCAAATTTGGTGCAAGTAATAGTGAAAAACTGAAATTTTGACCTTTGACATCAGCAACCTTGCGCCTAGTAACTGAACTTTGATCAATTTGACCCCATCTCTGCAATTCCAGAACCTACTTATGTATGTATGACAGGTGTGGTCAACAACAGAGTAAATAAACAAATAAATCATCCAAAAATTTGACCTTTGATCTCAATGACCTTGTGCCGAGTAACTAAACTTTGATAAATTTGACATCATATCTGCAATTCCAGAACCTAATTAGTATGTATGTATGTACAACCCCAATTCCAATGAAGTTGGTACATTGTGTAAAATGTAAATAAAACAGAATACAATGATTTGCAAATCTTCTTCAACCTATATTCAATTGAATACACCACAAAGACAAGATATTTTATGTTCAAACTGATAAACTTTATTGTTTTTGTGCAAATATTTGCTCATTTTGAAATGGATGCCTGCAACACGTTTCAAAAAAGCTGGGACAGTGGTATGTTTACCACTGTGTTACATCACCTTTCCTTCTAACAACACTCAATAAGCGTTTGGGAAATGAGGACGCTAATTGTTGAAGCTTTGTAGGTGGAATTCTTTCCCATTCTTGCTCAATGTACGACTTCAGTTGTTCAACAGTCCAGGGTCTCTGTTGTCGTATTTTGCAATTCATAATGTGCCACACATTTTCAATAGGCGACACGTATGGACTGCAGACAGGCCAGTCTAGTACCTGCACTCTTTTGCTAAGAAGCCACGCTGTTGTATCAGATGTGTAAGTTGCCATGCCATGGGCACTAACACACCCCCATACCATCACAGATGCTGGCTTTTGAACTTTGTGCTGGTAACAATCTGGATGGTCTTTTTCCTCTTTTGTCCGGAGGACACGACTTCCATGATTTACAAAAACAATTTGAAATGTGGACTCATCAGACCACAGCACACTTTTCCACTTTGTGTCTGTCCATTTCAAATGAGCTTAGTTAAATTTGCTTGGTTAAATTTTACCTCATCTCTGCAATTCCACAACCTACTTAGTATGTGGGTGATTCTTAGACTACGGGCACTTATTATGTCCTTTGATCATATTGTATGAAAAACAGAAAAAAGGGGAAATTTCACACTTTTATAGTTATCTTTACAATGAAGGTGTGTTAAGAAATTTGTTCTAGTAGTCTATGATGACTTTTTCACCTTTTTTCAGCATCATTATATGCAAATATTGCCATTTTGTACTTGTCCCACACCCAGACTTTTGATCTTCAATGATAAAAATGAATGGTAAAGAAACATTTTTTCTAATGTTTTAAAATATCTCTGAATAAAATATCAGTAAAATAATCAAAACATAATTGAGGTATTCAATGTCATACAACTGTTGTGATTTTTTTTAAACAAAATGTAGTTTTCCCCATATTATTGCCATAATTTCCACCACAACACTGTAATGTCCCTTTAAACAGTTTGTGTGAAAGATTGTTTGGGTAGTTTCTATGGAGATAAACAGTGACATCAGAGCACATGTATATAGCGCCAAATCACAACAAACAGTTGCCCCAAGGCACTTTATATTGTAAGGCAATGGTGTGGTGGAAATTACATTTACAAGGCCAGTAGTACCCATAGTTAAAGAATCACCCATGTATGTATGACAGGTGTGGTCAACATCAGAGTAAATAAACAAATAAATCATCCAAAAATTTGTCCTTTGACCTCAACGACTTTCTTTTGCCAAAACAAACCCTTTTAATTGTAGTTCCGGTGTTGATCATCATCAGCATATTAGGTTTGGTGGAAGTCAGACTTGTTAGGAGTAGGATGGACAGACAGACAGACAGAGTTCAATTATAGTGTGATGATGCTAAAGGTTTTTATATTGGTGCCTTGTAGTTGCAGACACCACGTCTTTTTTTTTAAGGTAGAATTTCTGAACAAAATATTTCCACAGATTACTATAATCCATTTAAACAGAAAACAGTGAAGACAGAAGACAGTTTCTTGTTCTGCAGCAGTTAAGTGAAGAACATTTCTCCTTTAAAAATAAAATAAAATAAAATAAAATCCTAAAATAGAGTTTTTGAGTGAGCTGGTTATAATTAATGGTTGTTGTTCAGAGAAGCAATGGTTATCACTTGCCAGCAACTTTAGGCAAAGAAATGACTCTTGTGTCCCTTTGGAGGCAATTACTGCTTTCTGTACTTTTTACACATTTTTACAAGTGAGTGTAAAATGTCACTGCAAAAAAAAAAAGGCTCTATAATATTATGAATATTACATTAACGTCACCTAAAAAAGAAGTAATTTGAATTATTCATGAATCTGAGATTAGTACAAGTTCTTGCAGTTATTAAGTAGAACATAATGTTGTTTTATGACGCACTATCATGCAGCTCTGCAACGACGAAGAATATTTGTCATATTCTGGCTAAATGTGAAGAACCTTAAATATTTTATATCAAGATTTTGAAAGATTGTAACTGTAATCTCTGTGTTTGATGCCACTGCCAATTAATCCTGCTTCTGCACTTAACAGACTGCCCATTGGGTGGCACTCTAGTTATAGCTGTAAAGCACTAAATGACGTGTCTTGAATGACAGTAAATGCACAAATATAACAGTAAAAAAAAATTATAAATAAATACATTACACAACCAAAAAAATTAAAACCTGTGTGTGTGTGTATATATATATATAATCCATTTTAAATCTAATACCACATAAAGCAACTTCAATGTGAAAATTCTGTTTTTCTTTTATTTTCTTTCTTTTTTTGTTTAAGAAAATCCTTCTCTGTATGGAACGGCTAAATAAATAAATAAATACATTTTTATAAAGCACAGTTTCGCCAATCACAATCATAGAACTCCTTCTGGTGTTTTGGTGGCTTCCCTCACTAGTCTCCTCCTTCTATGGTCACCCAGTTTTGATAACAGACTACTCCAGACAGATTTATTATACAGTTGTATGGTAAATCTGGCAACAAAATTTAATGGAGTCTTCCATGCCCTAATATGTATCTGTGGTGACATTCTGTAAAAATCCATGCAGTAGTTTTGACATAATTCTGCTAACAGACAGACAGACAAATAAATAAACAAATGTCGATGATTTTATTACGTCCTTGGCGGACGTACAAACTGTGTGTGTTTTTAATAGTGTGAGCCACCCAGAGTAGCATGTACAATTTTAATTAATTGATTTTCATTTATATAGCGCCAAATCACAACAGAGTTGCCTCAGAGCGCTTCACACAGGCAAGGTCTAACCTTACCAACCGCCAGAGCAACAGTGGTAAGGAAAAACTCCCTCTGAGGAAGAAACCTCAAGCAGACCAGACTCAAAGGGGTGACCCTCTGCTTGGGCCATGCTACAAACATAAATTACAGAACAATTCACGGACAAATATACAAGAAATGCTATTGGCGCACAGGACAGGAGGATCGCCAACACGAATACAACTCCCATCTCTGGATGGAGCTGCACCTTAAACAGAGAAAAAACAGAATCAGGCATCAGAAAGACAAAAAAATACTGTATAATTTGGCAGCATTAAACAACAAGAAAAACAGAGAAATACTAAGGTGATCTCTGGCCACTAGCCTTAAACTTCACTAAAAGACCCAGAATTTAGGTAAAGTCGAGGCCGCAGCCCGCTCCAATTACTAATACATGAATTAAAAGAGTAAAAGCGTAAAACAAAACTGTACCAGTATGAAAGGGAAAATAAGTGTGTCTTAAGTCTGGACTTGAAAGTCTCCACAGAATCTGACTGTTTTATTGACGCAGGGAGATCATTCCACAGAACAGGGGCGCGATAAGAGAAAGCTCTATGACCCGCAGACTTCTTATTCACCTTAGGGACACAAAGTAGTCCTGCACCCTGAGAACGTAAAGCCCGGGCCGGTACGTAAGGTTTAATTAGGTCAGCTAGGTAGGGAGGTGCCAGTCCATGAATAATTTTATAGGTTAGTAGCAGAACCTTAAAATCTGATCTCCCTGGGACAGGAAGCCAGTGAAGGGATGCCAAAATGGGTGTAATGTGGTTGAACTTTCTGCTTCACGTCAAAAGTCTGGCAGCAGCATTTTGAACCAATTGGAGACCCCTAATACTAGACTGCAGTAAACCAGAAAATAGAACATTGCAATAGTCCAATCTAGAAGAGATAAATGCATGGATCAGGGTCTCAGCATCAGCCATAGACAAGATGGGGCGAATTTTCGCTATATTTCGCAGGTGGAAGAAAGCAGTCCTAGTAATATTTCTAATGTGGAGGCCAAAGGACAACGAAGGATCAAAAATTACCCCAAAGTTCCTCACTTTGTCAGTGTGATGTATGACACACGAGCCGAGGCTGAGTGTTATCTGGTAAAATTGATGCCGATGTCTCACTGGACCAAGAACCATCATTTCAGTCTTATCAGATTTTAAAAGTAGGAAGTTTCTAGACATCCAACTTCTCACTGATGCAAGGCAATCTTCTAAGGATTTTATGTGAATGAGATTACCAGCAGTTATCTGCATGTATAACTGAGTATCATCTGCATAGCAGTGAAAGGTAATCCCAAAACGCAGCAATATGTGCCCAAGGGGTGCTATATAAAGGGAGAAAAGCAGGGGGCCTAAGACAGAGCCTTGTAGAACCCCAAATTTCATGTCACTAAGGTTAGAGGTAGTGTTACTGTACAAAACACAGTGAGAACGACTGGTCAAGTATGACGTCAGCCATGCAAGGGCACTCCTAGTAATCCCAAAATGATTTTCCAGCCTATCAAGTAGAATATGATGATCCACTGTATCAAATGCAGCACTGAGATCTAACAGCAACAGAACCGTAGTGGTGTCCGAATCCATTGTAAGCAGAAGATCATTCACCACTTTAGTGAGAGCCGTCTCTGTGGAATGATATTTTCTAAAAGCAGACTGCAGTGGCTCAAAGAGATTATTCTCAGTAAGATAGTCTACGAGCTGCCGTGACACCACTTTTTCCAGAATTTTAGAGAAAAATTTGTTATCGGCCGATAGTTTTTCAATACACTAGGGTCAAGGTTTCTTAAGTAATAGTTTAATCACTGCAGAAACAAAGGAATATTTTTAATTTTTAATTCCATATTTAAAGGTACAGTAACATTTATGGGTGTTTATTAGCAGAAATGGAACGCAGCCTTCATAACCATCTGTTCATTTGTGCAAAATTACCTGTAACAATAAAGCAATGTGTTTTCTTAAACTTAGAATGAACACTTCATATCTACATTGGAGGTCTGTGCACAAATCATTACCTGAAATAATAAAAGAGTAACAGTTAAAAACAGATGTGCACATCTGGAGTTGGTCACAAGTCCTGAACAAACAATCTTGCAAAGAAAAAGAAATGATGACGATGTCCATTAGAGTTCACAGGCTCATAAAGATATCATTAACAAAAGATATTTGAGAGTATATGTAGTGATGTGGACATTTTCATCTCTCTCTCTAAGGGAGGAGAAATAAAGACGTAGGGCTTAAGGCTGGAGTTGCTGGGAGAAGATGATTTAGAGCGACACCGGTTCCGACCCACTAATCCACATGCATGGCCACACGTCTCTGCCTCACCCTGAGCAGCAGCCACAGGGGACATCTAGAACATTGGCAGAATCCCAGATCATGATTCATTAAAGGACAAACAACAGAGCCTGGTGCAGAGGACTCTGTGGAGAATTTCAAATCCCATAACACATCTTCCCTTCAATACCCGTTTTGACCTTGAATTACCAGAGCCGGTGTGCCGTTTCCATATCAGAGTTCGGTGGGTTGGTCTGTGACAGTTTACCCTCCCGGCTGATATCAGCCCAAATTAGAGCGTACATAATGAGTTGTGAGGAGAGCGGCTCCACACTGATAGTTCTGTGGGACCATTAATCTGCCGTGGAGCAGAACAGACTCTCATCTCAAATGGAACTGTCTCCATGTAGCGCTGTGAGTGCACTTAGCGTTCACATCACAGAATCGAAAAATGGCCGTCCACAGAGGTCAGCTGTTGTTCAGCAGTTCCAGTGTGTCGGGTTGAGGATTTTGTCCAGTCCGAACAGTCTGTTGTCCAGCCGATAAACTTCTACAGGGACAGATGTCTGTGACTGGGGCTCATGGACATGAGGATTTTGATCTGGGCCTGTTTTCATGAAGCACTCTAATCTTGTTTTGTCGACTAAACTCACTTAGTCGAATCATCTTTTGACATTAGTCACTGCACAGAGCTCTTAGTTGGCTAACGTTTTGTGTTACCCGATTAAAGTTTTTTAGCCTGGTACAGAGGAGGCTAATCTTATTTTAGTTGACAAAACTTCAGTGTCTTACCTCAAAAAAAGGCAGCTATCGTGTAGCGCCACTTGATGGAGGAGGAAGGAAGGAGAGACTTGCGGCGGGGGCGGATGTTCCAGGACCAGAATAATCCATTGGTGATGTTTACGGATGTCGAGGTCGGCCATGTTTGTAGCAAACGGGCCAACCCGGAAGTAAACAAAACTGCCGCGCATTGGAGGCATTTCTTGGCAACGGCACTGCGAGGCCGCTATGACCGTGCAAATCATCAACTAAAACTAATGTGAAGACGGCTAATCTACAAGTTTAGCTGTCAATGTGAAACAGCGATTAGATGGATAATGTTGGGAGACTAACCTTAGATGACTAAGTAAGTTTAGCAGAATAAAAGATTAGACTGCCTTATGAAAATGTTTTATTTTCTGGGTTGGTGCAGGCCAGAATCAGGGGTCTTCACTTGGTTCAAAATCCTGCTGCCAGACTTTTGACACGAAACAAAAAGTTTGACCACATTACTCCCATTTTGGCGTCTCTTCACTGGCTTCCTGTCTCTGCACCGGCACCGTCCTATTTGGCTGATCTACTTAAACCCTACGTACCGGCCCAGGCTTTGTGTTCACAGGACGCAGGCTTACTTTGTGTCCCTAGGGTGAATAAAAAAAATCTGCAGGAAATAGAACCTTCTCTTGTTGTGCCCCGGTCCTGTGGAATGCTCTCCCTCCGTTAATGAGGCAGTCAGACTCTGCTGAAACTTTTAAGTCACGATTGAAGATGCATTTGTTTTCTATTTTAGATGATTAACATATTGTTTTATGATGCTTTTTATTGTTTTTACTTTTTTTTTTACTTTTTTATTATGCTTTTAATCTTTTAATTATGCTCTTTGATCTTTTGGTTTAATTTGTTGTTGTTGTTTTTTGTGAAGCGCCTTGAGGCAACACTGTCATGATTTGGCGGTCTGTAAGTTCAATAAATTGAATTGAATTGAAACCGGGTCCCAGATCAAATTGGAGGAAATGAAGAAGCAGTTGCGATTATGATTTCAACCTCTTTCCCATCATCCCATTGCAGCCAATTATATGGTGGCCGTGAGAGACCACAACACAGACACAATTAAGGCAACACTAGCAAATGCAGAAAAGACACACAAACACAACCAATGTGCATCAATATCAGTTCTGCAACAGGTAGTTGCATCAAAAAGATGTCTTGCAAATCCAGAAAACCCTTGCAAACACAGAGAACACAACACGTGCAATTATTTAATTTGATAAGGTGCCTGCTGCAAATTCACGTCACACATAAAAACAAAGATGCTCGCGAAGATCCACAACACAGAGGAAATAAAATAATAAAATATAAAAATGTAGCTCGCTGAAGGGCAAAATCATCAATAAAGTAATAGAGGTAAAGATAATAGAGTGTTGTGATGATTTTTATGTTTTCTCAATTTGCAAGACATTTTTGATGCCACTGTCTGTTGTTGAAGTGATGCAGGATTTTTTTTAAATAAAGCCTTTCTGCAGTAACCAGTTCTGTCTCAATTTGTCTAATCTGACTCAGACGTGTATACAGAAACTCATATCACATTTTATAGGATAGTATATTTTTACACCAAAAGCACAATTTTTTACTATTATTTCAATCCCACATCTCATATTTACACATTTATTTATTGTAGAATGTTGTTAACTGTATGCATATTTTCTTAATGTTAATTTTTGTTTTTTACTCTATGTAACACTTCCTTTGACAATGTAAATGTATGTTTCCATGTCAATAAAGCTCCACTGAAATGAAATGAGCTCTTGATCTCCATAGTTCTAACAGAAAGACTCAGGAGGCAAGTTCAACTTGCTAATTTTAATACGACATCATGTATGGAACGTTTTAGTCTATGGTGTAGTAGATTTGCCGCAGAGTTGAGAAGATCACAAATCCTGCTGATGGAAGAGGCAGAGACACCAACTGGTGGCAGTGGGTGGAGGAGGGGATGTCTTGTCAGTGATCTGTAAACAGTGAGAGGTGAGTGAAATCACTGATGTTTTAAGGGATGTGCACAGTTCCTATTGCGTGGGACCTAATAGGAAACACCTGCTTGTTTAGAGATTCAAGATGATGCTAATTAACCCATTTTGAGTGACTACTTAATGATTTGAGTCCTCCGTTAGAACTTACGCTGTGTTGCATTTCTTCCACTGCTGGCTGGAGTGCAACTTGCAACTAAGGAACCTCTTGAACCTCCTGAAGCTGATGGCTGTTATATCATTGGCTGTCATGTTAGCAAGCTGTGTCAAAATCCAGATTCATAAAATCCTGCTCTATTCTCCAAAACAGGTTGGTATAACTTACTGTGACTTGTCCAGGTATTACAAATACATTGTCTTTCAATATTTGTTAACTTCTTGTCCAGATGATGACTGCAAACTTGCTAGCCTAGCCCAGTCAATAAATTAACACTTTCTACTTTTTGGCATTTAACTGGCTCCAAAGAGCTCCAGCTAAGTTGCCAGAAGACCGACTGATAGGGTTGATAATACTGTGAGATAAATACAGATGGACAATTAGAACTCCTTCAAGGGATGGATTTGTAGAGTTTAGGAGCTTGGCAGGTGGAGTCTGGTAGGTAAAGCTTACTGCTTTTTCTCTTGAGCAAAGCATGTTCACAACAGCAAATATATATCCTGTATATTCGTTTTGTGAATTGTTTTATAAATCATGTTGGTAGCATGGCCCAAGCAGAGGGTCACCCCTTTGGGTCTGGTCTGCTTAAGGTTTCTTCCTCAAGTCATCAGAGGGAGTTTTTCCTCACCACTGCTACATGTGTGCTTGCTCGGGGGATTGGAAAGGTTAGGCCTTACTTGTGTGAAGCACCTTGAGGCAACTTTGTTGTGATTTGGCGCAATATAAATGAAAATAAATTGAAATTGAAGCACAGATAGGTAAATGTTGGGCGGTGTCAGGTTACAAGCAGAAATCAAGCAATAGTTAAATATCTCCAACATCTACTGCTATTGCTTTTACTTTCTGTATCAACCGAAACAAAATTTTCTAGCTCTTTGTTGCAACTCCAAGAAGTGAGGTTGCACAAAGTTTGTTTGCGACTGCGTGTAGTGATGTTCCTGTCAGCGTTCGTGTGATGCGGCGAGATGATGCACTCACTTCAAATGCAAAGTATCGAGCGGCCTCAGTCACAATAAACATCTTGGAATAATTGAAATTCAGATTGAGCGAGAATGAAACAGAACTTAGGCTAATGTGAACATTACTCATTCCCTTCGGGGTCCGGTCAGACTAAATGTTCGACTCTGCTGCTGTTGTCCAGCTTTTGGTCATCATTGCCCCCCCACACACACAGACACACTCCTTCACACAAGCAGCTTAATCCATCACTCTGACTGCAGTGAGGAGGGATGAAGCGTGCAGAAAAACAGAAGGAATTTAATTCTGTTAGTCCTAGAGGCCATAAATCTGCAACAAACCACCTCCCACATTCAGCAGGTGCTTCACAGACGGACGCAGGTTTGGCCCACCTGCATGAAATAACAGAACAGAAACAACAAGCGTAACGCTGATATGATTAACTGCGTTACGTAACATGTAGGATATTTAAAGGAGCAAAATTGCAGTTTCTAAATTGAGCAGAGTGAGATATTGATTTAATGCTGAGATGCCACATCGATGGGGATTCAAGCTCTGACGCGTTCGCATGCTTGACTTGATGTGCCCTCCTCCCCCCAAAAAATACAGGAAAATTTAACAGGAACCAAGAAAGGAACACAGTCAGAACCAGAATATAATGTAACCATTAACTTGAATGAACAAAGGTCACAGAATATAGAATGAAATGAAGATGTGAGTCCAGAATGTTTGCAGGACAGAAATAAGTAAAAGTACCCAGAATGCACAGTTCAGCAAATCAACAAAACAATCAATCTGAAAATGGCCTTTAAAAAAAAAACGTACATCTGTAAAAGAGGGCGGGCGATTGCAGCTGGTGAGAACGTGAAGGCAGGTGCATTTCTTTGCAGATGGGCTCTGATTTATCAGCATTTATACAATTTGATTCTTAATTGCACAAGCAAGAGAGGCCATTTATGTGCACTGGCAAAACCCACCCTACATGCAACATGTGTGTGTGGGGGGGTTTGTGTAAGCGGGGGTTGTGTTTGATGAGGTTACGGCATTGTAAGTGTGTGGTGGCATTGTGTGTGTGTGTGTGGAGGGAGGGGTAACGCATTGTGTGTGTGTGTGTGTGTGTGTGTGTGCGGGGGGGGGGTAACGCATTGTGAGTGTGTGTGTGCGGGGGGGGGTTAACGCATTGTGAGTGTGTGTGGAAGATTGTGTGTGCATGGGGTGTTGCGTGTAGCAGCGTTTTGTGTGTATTTGAGTGTGTGTGGTGGTTGTGTGGACAGAGGTTGTGTGTGTGGGTGGGGCTGTGTGGACAGAGGTTTTGTGTGTGGGGGGTTGTGAGTGTGTGTGTGGGGGAAGTTAAGGCATTGTGAGTGTTGGGGTTTGTGTGTGAAGGACTTATGTTTGCGTGGGGGGTTGCGTGTGTGGCGAGGTTGTGTGTGGGGCTGTATGCGTAGGGAGGATTGAGTGTGTGGCAGAGTTGTGCATTCATGGGGGGTTGTGTGTGGTGATGTTGTGTGTGGTGATGTTATTTGTGTAGGGAGGTTGAGTGTGTGTGTGTGGTGAGGTTGTGTGTTTAGCGGGGTTGTTGGTGTGTGGCAAGTTGTGCGTGTAATGGTGTTGTGTGTGTGCAGGGGGTTGTAGTGTTGCAGGGTAGTGTGTAGACGATTGCATATGTGGTGTTGTTGCTTGTATGTGGTGGGTTGTGTGTGTGTGGTGAGTTGTGTGGGTGTGGAGTGTGTGTGTGTGTGTGTGTGTGTGTGGTGGGGTTGTGTCTGTGTGGCAAGGTTGTGTGTGTGGTGGGATTGTCTTGGGGATTTGTGTGCGGCTGGGTTGTTTGTGTGTGGATTGTTGTGCAGGTGGCGGGGTTGTGTGTGGAGTGTTGTGAGTGTGGCGGGGTTGTGTGTGGTGGGATTGTGTGTCTAGGGGGGTTGTATGTGTGGTGGGGTTGTGGGTGCGTGTGTGTGGTGAGTTGTGCATAGGGGGTTGCGAGTGTATGGGGGTTGTGCGTGTGGCGGGGTTGTATGTGTGTGTTTGTGGTGAGTTGTATGTGTGGTGGAGTTGTGTGTGTTTGTGGTGAGTTGTATGTGTGGTGGGGTTGTGTGTGTTTGTGGTGAGTTGTATGTGTGGTGGGGTTGTGTGTGTTTGTGGTGAGTTGTATGTGTGGTGGGGTTGTGTGTGTTTGTGGTGAGTTGTATGTGTGGTGGGGTTGTGTGTGTTTGTGGTGAGTTGTATGTGTGGTGGGGTTGTGTGTGTTTGTGGTGAGTTGTATGTGTGGTGGGGTTGTGTGTGTTTGTGGTGAGTTGTATGTGTGGTGGGGTTGTGTGTGTTTGTGGTGAGTTGTATGTGTGGTGGGGTTGTGTGTGTTTGTGGTGAGTTGTATGTGTGGTGGGGTTGTGTGTGTTTGTGGTGAGTTCTATGTGTGGTGGGGTTGTGTGGTTCCTGTATATACATACGTACATAAGCTACAATTCTGTGGAAAGTCACGGAAAGCTGTGGATGTTATTACCTCAGTTTCAAAGAGGACGACGTGTCCTCACATAGCTGATCTCACTTTATATTCAAATGAAAACCACTTCAGTCGTCAGTCGGCCTCGTCTGTCCCTGCTGCTCCACTCGGGTTATCTTTAGTGCGCATTGAATATTTATACAGCAGGTGGCAGGAGAGCTGGTCACTGATCTCTAAGGTGACTTGTCGAGCGTCCGTGAGGAGTGGCGGCGGCGGTGCACGACAGTCGGGCTGTCATGAACTGACATGGGACATTTTGTCTGCTGTGTTTGTCCTTTTATTCATTTCAGACAAAAGCTGACTGCACACCACACATTTATTCACCGATGCGCAACAAACTTTTACACACCATTTGGTCAAACAATCATTTGATTTAAAAAAAAATTCCACTATCCCTCAGCATCAAAATAAGAACTGGGATCTATTTTAAAATAGAAGCCAGACTCTTTGGCACACAGTAACTGTGCACGCTGCACAGAAGGAGCATCACTGTAGACGAATGGGAAATGTGCTTGATGGCATGTAAAACAGGTAGAGATAAACGTCTGGGCTCACCACCGGTGGCTTTTAAGCTCACATACTTTGATTGCTGTGGGACTGAAGCACTGAGAGAGCAGGGAGGTGGGACATGTTTGTGCACACCGCGGTGTGTGTGTGTGGGAATGCTCCACACTCTAGGCCTCATTCCGCCCTCCTCGCTGGGGGACAATTAGATGACATTAGAGATGATATGATGAGCTTTTTCATGGGAGAGCTTTTAAGTTATTGCTGCAAGGATTGGATGTTTTTAAAAAAAAATTTTTTTAATGCTAAAACAACATTTTCACTTGTAAAAAGCCAGACGTCTGTATGTCACCGCTCATGCATGAAGTGTTTTGTTAATGTCGGTTATTGCTGTAAGGATTTTTAATGAGCCCACTGCAATCAAAGAACAATTTCCTGTTTGAGATGAGTTCTTTTTTTTTTTAATGCATTAGCTGCTGATAGAAAGTAATATTTCAAAAGACTACCTCAGACATACTGGCAGCTCCAAGAACTTTAGATGGGGGCATGATTGGTTCATAATGCACTCCAAAAAAAAAAAGTGCAGGATTTCCATCCAATAAATATATAATATAGAATGTTATATTATTTTATATATATATATATATATATATATATATATATATATATATATATATATATATATATATATATATATATATATATATATATATTATTATTATTATTATTATTATTATTATTATTATTATTATTATTATTATTATTATTATTATATATGTAATAATATATAATAATATAAGAAATATATGTAGACCCAACTCAAAAAAGCACATTCATGTGTGTTCATGGTGGTGGGGGTTGCACAGCTTTTTAAAGTTGACAGGTATGTCTGCGAAACCTCTCATGCTGCCTGCTCTCTGCTCTGTTTACTGCTGAGCAGGAGGAGAAGAGGGGGAGGTTTCTGAGCTGAAGCCAAGCTGTTTCTTCCGCGCATTGCAGTTGAGAGTTTTAAGCCACCAATAATGGAAAATTTCCACCAGGCTCTCAAGTTCAAATGGTCTGTGCCGCCGAGCACGGATTTTCCAAAAAATGAATTGAATTGTTTCTGAAAAATCAGCTGCTTCAATGTCCCAGAGTCAAAATCAAATAAATGCTGATGATGTGCACTCACAGAAATATTTAACCCTAACTTTTAAGATTTATGTAATTTTATTACATGACAAATTCCCATTTACCTTTTTAGATCATTTTAATACAAACCCACCAAATAAACCTTACATGATGCATATTAATTACTGTAATAAATCCTATTCATTTGAAATGCATAATCCTCGGCTTTATATATAATATGTAATAATAATGACAGTATTTATTTAAAATACATAAAGTATATTGTTTGAATTGCATAGTAATTATGTTACCTATGCCATTTATCTTGTATAGGTAACATACTGAATATGCATCATGTAAGGTTTATTTGGTAGGTTTGTATTAAAATTATCAAAAAAAAAGTAAATGGGAATTTGTCGCCAATGATTTTATTACATCCTTGGCGGACGTAATCGCAACAAAGTTAAATACAACTTTGGTTACACTAGTGGCACAAAGTTGATCACTTTATTCCAGAGCAGCAAATATACAATATCTCATTGGTGCTACGGAAACAGGGGGCACTAAAACAGCAGATCAGTTGGAGAATCTGCAAAACAAAAGATGAAAAATGTGACTGCAAAGTGTGAACGCCACTTGTCTGGTACGATTATTAAAATTCTTGGAGATCAACAGCTCCACGAAGCCCCACCCTAGAGCTGCCTGTGCTTGTTTTCCATGAAACAGGGCATAATGTCATACACAGCTCTTGACATTGTGTGTTGCACAAACTGTAAACTGTAAAGCGCCGAGCAAAAGTAGGTGATGTGAAGAAAACTTTCTTGGACTGCAGTTACGCTGACTTGTAAAAGAAAGTAGCCAATAATAAATTAGCAAGACTCGTAAGGCGTGGAGGAGCGTTGTGGGCATTGGCATTTCATTGTTGCAGTCTCAAGCTGTCCCTGAACTGAATGTGTGAGATAAGTTCTTTGGAGCGCAAACAATCTGAAACAAAAGAACATGAGATGGAGATTGGTTCAGTAAGTAAGAGAGGGGAGGAGGCACTTCTGGTGTCCAAGGGCATCATAAAACCCAGTGTGTGTGTGTGTGTGTGTGTGTGTGTGTGTGTGTGTGTGTGTGTGTGTGTGTGTGTGTGTGTGTGTGTGTGTGTGTGTGTGTGTGTGTGTGTCTGCACAACAATGCCAACAGGGGCGCAAATTCTCCACACACACCAGGAATCAATTTTACACAGACAGAGGAGGACTTGGAAAGAGGCGTATTGGAGAAACGCTGAAATACTGCATCTTGTGTTATTGGATTTGTAGCCCATGCAGTTTTTAGGGGGGGGGGGGGGGGGGGGGTATGTGCAGAATCTGCAAGCTGGGGGAGCCAGTCAAGTGGAGCATCCTCAAGTCAGCACAAGAACCTGTGACCATCTGTGTCCAAGAGATTGTTCTGTTTTTTTTTTTTTACCTCTGAATGCAATTCAGAAGAGCTTAGAAATAATAACTGTTACGGCACCAACTTTAATGTACTTACAGGAAGACATTAAAAGTGCTCGGAACGAAAAATAACACTTGTGGCTCGTGTTCAAGAGAATGGTGCAGTCGATAGCTGGGAACTGAACCTGCATCGTGTTCTCAAAAAGCACATACATATTTTATTATGAACAATAAGCGGAAACATCAGCGAGGTGTGCAGGGGGACGACAGAGCCAGTCCACAATGTTCACTGACCCACGGAAAGTCTTACACTTCAACTTCTGGGTGAACTGTTAGAATGATTCCTATGGAATTACATTAAAAATTATATTTTTTGAAGGCTATTTTTCCCCCCTATATTTTACATGAGACAAAGGTGAATTGAACCAGGATGTTTACTATATGGTACTTGAAGCAGATTATGTTTCATTAATGGTTGTAGAGAAGCTTGAATCTTCGACTGGACTGGGTTGCTTGACGCGAGGACGTTTCACTTCAAATCGCAGAAGCTTCCTCAGCTAAAATTCTTGCTCTGGTAGTCTGACTTCTGTCTTGACTCTTGTAGAGAAGAATAATCAGAAGTCACAAAAGCTGGAGTTTTAAACCTAACCAGACCCCTCCTACGAAGAGGCAGACTGCTATAGGCTAGTGTTTAAACAATAGCTCTAATTAGCACCTATTGTGCGCTAGTTAGCACCCTCCTAATGACAGGGCAGCTGTCCCTCCTAATGATGGGACGGATCCTCTCCTGATGGCTCCCTTGACGACTGCTGATGACGTGAATGACTCATTACCATGAACAAAAGACTGAAACTCCTTTGACCTGAGTACCCCATTGTAAACAGGGGATAAAGCGTGTCTCAGACCCCCTCCCCGGTTAAGGCTGGGTTTCAAACATTTCACAAAGAATGCCTCCTTGACCCCTCTCTCAAACCATTTCTTCTCTCTGGCTAATATTTTAACTTTAGCCAACACCTCCGTGTTGATAACCATTCGTAAGATTCAGGAGGTTTTCGATGGCTTTCAGTCGAGTGAGTATCCGAGAAATTGTTTAACAGCTGGGCATGTTCAAACTTGTCCTGTAATGCTTCCAACAGAGGTGTTTTGCTGTGGTGCCACGCGATGAGCGGCTGGGTGCCGACGCGCGAATCCGTCCACAAGTCTTTCATTACAAAATCTCCTTTAACAGTGGAATGTCAGTCATCTATTTGAGTCTGGTCTGCTTGAGGTTTCTTCCTCAAATCATCAGAGAGAGTTTTTCCTTACTGCTGCCACCTGTGTGCTTGCTCTAGGGGTTGGTAAGGTTAGACCTTATTTGTGTGAAGTGCCTCGAGGCAACTTTATGATTTAGCGCTATATAAATGCAATAAATAGAATTAATTAAATTAGTAGACAGTTCTCAAAAATCAAGTAACTGTGCAAGAAGGACAAGAGTGAGGAAAGCCACCAAGACACCCAGACAACCCAGAAGTTATAGGTTTATGTGGCTGTGATTGGAGAAACTGTGCACAGTGCAAATTTCGCATTTTGCATCACCACTCTTAGCGTCATAGTGGAGTAGAGCGTAGAAGAATTTTCTTCCACCAAAACAGATCAAATCTAGGCTTGCAACTTAGATGTACCTTCTGGAAATTTGTAGCTAAACTTTCAGGATGTCATTTTAAGAAAATCCTCCTCTATACCACTTCATCATGAAGATGGATAACTGGTGATACAAAATGCAAATATTAGACGGATGATGTTGGGTGACTAACCTTAGTCGACTAAGTAAGCTTAGTAGACTAAAATATTTGACAGCTTTATGGAACCAAGCCCTGGGGTCCGTCCAAACTCCAGGTGTATATTTATTGATAGGTTTTCTGAACCATTATATTTATTCAGCATAAATTTTATATATGTGTCACCTATACAATTGTCTTTCATTTCACATTATTTTGATCCACTTTGCATAAATGTTGTGACCTTCATTAGAAACTTTTCTGGTATCTTGTTGGACTAGAGAGCAGCATTTTCAGCTTAGTGTCAATTTTTTTTAATAAGTACTGTCAGAGCAGTTTTTATGCAGTTATTTGCATCAGAGCAACTGCAGGGAGAAGTTTGAATTGAATTTTTGCATTGAAAAGTCATGTTCAGACTGCTGGGATAGACTTCAGCCCCAAACTCTTCCACTGTGATCCTTGATTGGAATAAGCGGGTACAGAAGATGACTGAATGAATGTCATTTATGTACTATCTGTAAAGCAAGATGCATCTGTGTGTATGTGGCTCACATATTTCTGTGACTGTTTGTTAGATCGGCCTCAGCGTTCAGATATGGCCTGCACATAGCACATTGATGTACATCCTTTATTATGAACAGTTTTGGGGATCCATTTTCAAAACCTTTATTTTGAAGTCGTCATAATTATTGGCCCAAGATGGAACATTTTCACCGCCAGCTTTAACAAAGATCATTGACAAAGATGAGTCACTCTCTGCCTTAAACAGAAGCCTATGTCTAAAGCGTTTATGGGGGAGAAATGGAAGAAATAAATTAAAGAAATGAATAATACACAAACACTCTGAGATATGTGAGCCACAGACAGACACACAGACACTTCTTGCTTTATTATCACAAAGCGGAATGTTCTCATGCACCAGCTTCGACAAAGATCATCAACAAAGCTCCCACTTTTCTATTTGCCCTACTGAGATTTCAAATCCCGCAAAATCTCGCAAAACTTCAAAGAGATCGCCATTCTGCGAGATTTCATTGACATTGAGAACTGCGCTGAGATGCTCTGATCAGGCTGCACTTTAACTGCTGCACACGGACAACAGCGTTAACATCACAACATAAAACTCTTTGTATATTGTGCCTAAAGCTCTCATGAATATATTCTCTGAGTTTATAGACATTGTTATTGTGTTTGTTTTATGTAAACATGCCAGAAGCTCAGGTTGTTCCTCCGTTATTTTCAGTGGGAATCGCTGTGAGCTGTGATTACTTCCTGTTCATGTTGTTCTGGGGGAAAGTGAAGTTTGCTCTTTAATGTCCTGCTTATTGTCCTTATTTGTCCTGTTTGTTCCAGAGCAATATCTCGTCACCTTCCTAAAATAATGGCCTAAGTCATTTAGGTGATGATATATAAGAAGTCTGAAATTCAGTTTGCGTTTATTAAATTCCACGCAGTTTAAACATAGCAGACACGGATTATTTGGAATATTTCAAGTTTTCAGGGTCTCATGCATGCAGTCTCTTATTAACATAATGAAAAGCATAACAAAAATTACATTTTGTTAGTATAATGTTCATTTGCAATAGTCCTCATGTAATTTCTCTGTGTTATTTAGACTGCAGTAACTCTCTGGTGCACAAAGGATTATGGGATATACCAATAGGGCGAATAGGAATACATACTTTCTACGGGCACTGTGCAAACGTTCGAAAAAGAGGAAAAAAGTTAAGTCTTTCAAAATAAAATGTGGCTTATCACCCAGACACTCAAGTTTTTTTTTTTCCCCATTGGCATAAATAAAAACATGTTAATGGTATTTTGGTTTTGTTTTTTTAAACAAACAAGACGTTCTGGTAGGGTCCACATGGATGGACCCCATGTGCACAGATTAGTACATTTCATGTTGTGTACTGATGAAAATGAGTGTTAATAATAAAAAATGACAGTGTTTGTGCAGAATTTTGCTATGACAACCTGTGTGACAGTTTTAATACTGAATTACCCCCCCAGTTAAGATAATCTAGAACCGCCACTGTATAATGGCGCCACACGCACTTCTGTTTTTAATGTTATTTACGCCCCCTAGTGTTGCACACGTGCCAGTCTGCTGGAGTTTGGTCACCTTGCGCACTCTCTGCGTCCGGGAGCATCACTGGTGGAATGTGTGCGCGGCTCTGGATGCGCTCCTCTGGCTGCTCATTGTTCATGCGTCTCTGACTTTAAAGGTCTTATGGTGATCGCGGCTCGTCTGACCCACGATGATCGGCACAAAGGGCGCCCTGGAGAGCGGAGAGCCGCCTTGCATCCGGCTGGAGCCCCTGATCAGCTCCCACTCAGCGGCCGGCGGCAGTCGCGCCGTCTTCACGGACAGCAGCGGCGCCAAAGTGACGGCCAACGGAGTGCACGACATCGAGGACCGGATTCTGAGGATCACCGGCTACTACGGCTACAACCCGGGGTACTCCAGTCATAGAAGTGAGTGAAAAGATGACAAGAAAGTAGAGGGATGGCGATCGGAGGCTGCGACAGTCTGCGTCAGGGAAGAATAGAGGATGGATAAACGCGCACGCACAAACAAATACTGTTGTCATATTTCACATCATTGTTCTTCTCTGGCTAAAATGACTTTGCCAGAAGTCAGGTGGGTCATCGTGGCTTTAATGAAGCAGCTTGGTGTCAATCAGTGTCAGGTGGAGGGTTAATGAGAGAGATGTCAAAGCTGTCAGGAACACACTTCCACCAAAATCAAAGCATGCACTGAGATTAAAAAACATGATTTATTACAGCTTCATTAACATCACACCTGTGCAAGTTCACTTGAAGAAATCCAGATCCAAATAAGGCTCTGGAGACATTAATTCCGGACTTGTTGATTCTGTCATGGAGAATATAAGAGACAGACTGCACCAAGATCAGAGAATTAGTTTTTGAGGAACAGATCTAAAATAAAATAAAATAAATCTCCATGTGTAAGAGAGAGTTTGAAATCATTCTGAATTGACTTCTTGATCACAATTAATACAAAATGTAACAGGTTGTCTAGATGGATTGATTGAAGATTCATCAATCAATCATATTTTGTATTTCTGTCTGAAATGTTTTGTGTAGTTGATAGTAATGTTGCATCGTGCCTCCATCTCAAAAGAAAGACCAAATAATAATTTAAGATCCATAGAGGCAAAGGATGCTTCTTCGGCGTAAAACTTGTGCCAATTCAACATGCAGCTCCACCTTGGATTTGCTGTGGCGACCCCGAGTGCAAACAAAGGAGCAGCCGAAGGGTCTTACTAGATGCAAAGAATGCTTCATCTTGATGAGATTGATCATACCTCTGGATTTCAAGGATATGAGAAGAAATGAAATTAGATTAATAGGTTGAAAAATATCTCATTATCAAAACTATCCAAAAGTTACATCTGAAGCCCAATTTACACATGGATCATAATTAATACCAAAATCAAAGGGGCTCTTCTGCTTGCTGAGAGTGATGAAAAACGATGATGATGAAAATGCTGAAAATGTTTTGAGTTAATCAAAATACTGAGTAATACCCCATTTTAAAATCTATAAGAGGGTAGTGAAATTAGCCAAAATTTGCATCTGGATTCCAGTTCATCTCTGTGTCCCTTTCACACGTGGATCCTGATCAAACACCACATATAGTGGTTTAATTCTGTTGATGGCAATGATCATGGCACTAATTTTTGTATTCAACTGAAAATGGTTTGAGCAATTGATGGAAATGTGCACAATACCTCTTTTTACTCGGTGAAAGAAAAGCAACCCCCCCCCCAATCCTTCCACCCCTATTCCCACCCCCACACACCATATCTGAATATCTGGTTCTCGATTAAAATTTGAAGGGTTCTTCTGCTCAGAGGGGGATCAATCCATCGAAATTTATTGTGAAATTGTTTTGAGCAGTTAATCAGAATCTTGCACAATGCCTCATCCCATTATATAAAAGAAGGTAATGAAATAATGAACAATTTGCTAATGGATCCCAATTAATTCATTTTCACACGTGGATCTTGATCCACGCAATGGGTTCACCATTCCCTAGGTGATATTGATCACTCTGCCAAATTTTGTCTTGAGCAATGACAGTTTTAATTTCAGATCTGTCTATTATGTCTTTATGATGTCATAAGGCTAGGTCTTGAAATACTAGGAAAGAGATCAAACAAAATTAAAACATTTGAGGTCTGCTTTCTAAAGTGAATTGGCTCTTCCCTGATCCATTGACTGTCTTTTCAGAAAATTTCATCACAGTCCATCAAAGTTTTGGGTCATCGTGCAAACCGGTGTTCACATAATAATCCAAGAAGATCCCCATCTAGATGTGACTGATGACAAAGCTATGCCCACAAATGCCAAGTCTTCCTCTTCTTAAGAATGATTACTTCACCAAATTTCAAAGAGTTTGGCTGGAAACTATCTGTCTAATCCAAACAACAGACAAATGTCTGTTATCACACAACCTGCTTGGAGGAGGTACGACTGCGTGTGCACATGTGCCAAGTATGGTGGTATTTATTAATGCTATTTAAAAATGAACAGTTAAGGATGGTCTAGATCAAACAACCCTTTACAGCAGCTTCAAACTGAAATGTTTTTCAAATGTTTGCACATAATTAAAGCAATCAATTTTCCAAATGGCAAACACGCCTGCTCGTCCCGTGATACATGTGAATACAGCCAGAGATGTTTGATGTATATCCCAGTGCAAAAACACATTCAGCTCCTTTATTATTTTCATTTGTCACCCGCGCTTTGATCAGTGGAGCAATACTGGGAATTTTGCTGACACAGAGATAAAGGTTGGGATTGGAATGCTGAGGAGGCACTTTGTCCAGGGGTGATCCTGAAATTGTGATTGATATTAACAGCAGAGAGAGAACAGCTTTTGCAATCTTCAACATGTGTGGATTCATTACTGGATTGAAGGTAATCCATCAACATGTGCAGCCACGCTGTTCTGCGCACAGCGGATCCTCTCAGCTCGCAGACGTTAAGCAGAATCGGCCCAGTTTAGCAGTTGGCTACTACGTCCGCTTAGTCCCTGTCCATATGTACATGGGTATTTTAGTAGACTTGGCTTTTTCTACATTTCTGGGCTTTCATCCAGATGCAAACTGCATTTTAGGCGACTGAAAACCGAGCTTTTGCAAAACTTCTTCCAGGGTAAAACTTTTCAGAAACTCCGTTTGGACATTTACATAGACAAGTTGTTGCCTTGCAATGTCAACATGTGCAATGTGTCTATAGGGCAGCAACGTCTCATTTGAACCCCTACGCGATAGTGCGGGATTTGACCACATTTGGGGACAGCTGGCACGAACACGGCAGAGAATCCCCGGGCGGAGTGTGGGAGTTTCAGCACAAACCATTCAGCCCGGCTCAGTAAACTTAAAAGCATACTCGCTGCCACCTAGCGGACCTGCTGGTTTAAGACGTGCCTGTTTTAAAATGGTTTCCGCTGACACTCCCACACTCCGCCCAGGAATTAGTCTCTTCCCATAAACAGTGTCACTTCTAATGGGAAAATGGTGTACTGTTTTGTTTTCGGCTGCAATCACAGCAGCAGTTGCGAAAGTGCAGTTTTTTTTTTTGGTTCCCAATGGAGAAGGGAAGACAAGGCAAATGTGAGAAGTTGTGTTGATAAGTGTTAGCCTACATAGCTAACCAGAGCAGCTGCGTTTTCTCGCCTATACAACCGCCTCAACATGTTTGAGCTCTGAGTCATAAAAAATGCAACATATATCCACTTTCCACCACATTGTCACGTTTTCTTTGCATTTTCACTTTGTTTGTGTGTAATTTGCCCAAAAACTCAAAGAAAGTGCCATGTTGTCCCCGGAAATAGAGAAATTATGTCATATGCATCATATTTGACCCTTTTAGCGCCCGCCCTCAAACAAGGCCGCGGTGCCCAATTGTCTGCATGAGGCGATTTTATGCAGTGATGGAGGTAGCTAAAATACCGCTGTTTTTGTTGTTGCTAGTTGGATAGTTTAGATGCTTACGTAATTACTGGCCTTCTCTGTTGAAAAACAGGTGTCAGTGAGCTTTGGACGCCTCTGTCTGTGTTGCTATATTCAATACAGACACTGCTACCAATGTTCTCGCCTGTTTTGGAGAACACCCAGTTGTAACCCTGGTTGAAAAAGAGCTAGCATGCTCTTGACCGCTCTTGACAATGTGTTTTGTGCTCATGTGAATTTTTTTAAACAGTTCTTGTGTCGACACAATTTTATTTTATTTTTTATGCCCTGTACGATACTTGCGCCGCGAGGCGGGGCATATAGCGTCCGGGTTGTCCGTCCGTCCATCTGTCCGTCCGCAATTTGTTTGCCGCAACGTAGCTTGGCACCTATTGCTCGCAAAAACCTCATATTTGGTGGGTACATGCCTTGGAGGAGTACTTCACATGGGTTTGAAGGTCAGGGACCTTAACCTACTTTTCAAGGTCACCAGTGGTCACAACTGTCAAATCCTTCGCCGCAACATAGCTCGGCACCTATTGCTCGCAGAAACGTCATATTTGGTGGGTACATGCCTTGGAGGAGTACTTCCCATGCTTTTCTCCCTGTATGTGGCACCCCTTGGGCGTATACTGTGGAGTTTTGGGATTGCCTTTCATTGTTATGCTCATTGTATCATCAGTCTAAGTATCAGCATCAGCATCAGTATCAGGATGATACTGATGCTGATGCTGATACTTAGACTGTCCACTTTATTGTGGACAGTCTAAGGCACACCTGTGCACTAATCATGGTGTCTAATCAGCATCTTGATATGGCACACCTGTGAGGTGGGATGGATTATCTCAGCAAAAGAGAAGTGCTCACTATCACAGATTTAGACTGGTTTGTGAACAATATTTGAGGGAAATGGTGATATTGTGTATGTGGAAAAAGTTTTAGATCTTTGAGTTCATCTCATACAAAATGGGGGCAAAACCAAAAGTGTTGCGTTTATATTTTTGTTGAGTGTAGTACTGCGCACGGGGCATTTCATGACGAATGTCTCTAGTAATGAATGCATCAAATCCCCATCTTCAGAAATCCCTGTGTCCATGTGGCGTTAGCCTTAAGAACACCAAGAGAAGCACATTTCTCCACATACAACTGGAGTTGCTCCGGGAAGGTTGACCAGTGTGAAATTATCAGTGGTGGGCTCAGTTCAGCTAACCGCTTATTAGCTAAGCTAACTTTTTTGTTAGCAGATTAGCTTTTCTGCTAACTTATAAAAATTAGTGAATCAATTAGCTTCCATTAAATGAAGTTAGGCTGCATTCACAACACTCAGATATTCGGAACTACCCGACGTAAGAACAACCCTACTTCCAGAAAAAGTGCACTCATGACATTACCCTGGAGAGTCTTTGAAACATGTTTTTCGAATTTGAGTCATCAGCTACCTAGCCTATACCACAGTACAGAGGCTGACATTATCTTTTAGGCTAAATTAAATTGTTAAAGACATTTTTGCTGATGTGTGGTGCTGGTAACTTTGCTAATCGTACACAGAATGTGAATATATTAAATATAGCAGCAATATCTTCTTAAAAAATCAATTAAAGATGCATTTTCAACATTAGAAACATTTCTGTCTTAGCAGTTGGAAATGGTGCCGCCACAGCTGTGATGTTAACTTGGTTGCTCCATTTCCTCTAAAGCTTTCAAGTGAAATTCTGGCCTGGCATAGCTTTCGAGACAGTTTTCCCCGAGCTAGAGGGCAGACTCTCCGAACTTTCAAGGGTTCTGAATGCAGCATAAAGCTAACTTTAAGTCCGCTATCTTTTTTAATATAAAGTTTAACAGTCAAAAACATCTTACATTTGTTCCTGTTGGCACTAATACAATAAGCAAAACTGACAAATCATGCATCTGCAACGATCATCTTGAGAAGATGGAGAAGCAGGAGGTTAAACCAGAGTAAATGCACTCATTAGATTATTAAAGTGATTTTTCTGTTGTATGGCTGGGGGGCCTGGCTGCCTTTTTGTTTCTGTCTTTTGTTTTTCCTTCCAGGTGGCTTGCATTTGGGACTGAGTGGCTGTGTTGCTGAGGTTATCAGGACCTCACCCTGATCACCTGCGGCTCGTCAGGACTCACAGCTGAGGTGCATCTATATGGATTGGAACATGGTGGCATTTAAGACTGGAGTATACAGTGTGTATTTGCCAGAGACTCGACCTTGTGACCAGACGGGTGAGATCGTCGTCTCGGGAGCCATCTCATCATCAGTGGATGCAGAGAACGTCCAGGGTTTGATGCACGGTCTGTGAAAGAGGAGGGGGTGAGGTCTCACGCTCGTCAGCACACTTCCTGAGGTACGTTAGATTTTGTGACTAACATTTATACAGTCAGTAAATGTGGTGTCCCTCACACCTTATTATATTGAGCTGTATGTTAGTCATGTATCGGCTTCCACTGCAGTGGAGTTTTGTGAACTGGATGTTCCATGCCTGCAGGTTGGGAAGCTGATTAGTAATCAAGCCAGGAAGTGTTTGCTGTTTATGTACACCTTTAAGTGTTCTCTCTGTGTGTAGAGTGTGGACTCACATAATGGTTCCTTCTTTCACAGACTCGGTTTGTTGCGGCCACCTGGGGGGTGTCGGCGGGGTCCTTGGGTCCGAACAGCTTCTGGCTCCGGACCGTTAGCGCTGCTGGGAGCGCACCACGCCAGACCGCACTTTCTTTTGTTGTTTTTTGTATCACTGTTATGTATTAAATTCAGTTAGCCTTTGTACCGTGCTCTGCTTATTTCATACTGGGTCCTTCAAACGCTGGTCGGTTCTCCGAGCTGCGTCCGACACATAACATTTTCTTGTCATTTAATACTTTCTATATTGTGAGTAAACTGTATGTTGAATGCAAAGTAATGTTTAATTTTATTTGTTCATTTAACTGTTTATGTACACTTTGATCATCTGATCTTAGCATGCTAAACCTTTTTGGGAACCTCCACGTTTATGCTTCAACATGTAGGTACTGTTGTGAAAGTGTAGTGACACGGACCCACAACAGGGGGCGCAAATGAACGGTCAATAGATGAGCCAAAAAGGAACAATTTAATGTTGTGAAATGTGCACAACGAATATACAGACAATCTCAGAATATGATTACAGTCAAATTACAAAGGTGACATGTGGGCAGGCTCGAGGATAGAATACGTCTGTCCTGAGAAGGGCCGGAACCACACGATTTCCGCCACCACCGAACCTGCTGAATACTGGAGCCGCCAAGTCCCGAATTCCCAGGTGATCACCGTCTCCGACTGTCGGATCTGGTACTGCTGGCGAAGAACAAAGACAGTCAAGTGTGGGTGTGTGTACACCCAGCAACAACAACGGTGGGAATGCCACCTCCACCTC